>NC_135500.1:129534116-129561965 GCF_052857255.1 Amblyomma americanum
GCGGCCCATCGCGAGGCGCAGGAATAGACACCGACGTTTTTGTATACGTTGCTGTGGAAATAGACAACGCAGCGATGGAGGCGAAACGTATAGCTATATGTCAGAACAGTGCGAAGGGTTATTCGAGTTTGTTCTAAAGCAGACAGCTTTAGTTTAACTCTTCGTATTTGCATTTTTTTTGGTGATAAAGGTGTTAATCGACGTTCGAAAGTGTGAATCGACGCGTAAATCATCAGCAATTCAAGTAGGTTGTAAGCCGTAACACGCAAACATTGTATTGCACTTCGGTCGTTGCTGTGAGCTGTTGTTTAGTTCAGTGTGATGATTTATGGAGTCTGAACAAATTGTTACGCGCACTTTGATCGCACGATAGTTTTCCTCGATCAATAATATACTGAGAACGGCGTTCACGAGCGCACGCAAGAATTGCTGAAAATGATGTCGCGTTTAGAGGAGCTTCTGATTTTTCGAAACTGCAACCCTTCACGCAAACGCCTGTTTAGAATGAATGCCCTCTCCCAGTGGTCAAATGTCTCTGCAGAACGCGTAGTACTTTTCCGGGGTCGAAGTGGCTCAGTATTATTCCAATCAAACGTACGCATGAACAAAAAAAAAAATTGGGTTTGATTGATTGGCCCCCGCCGCGGTGGCTCAGTGGTTAGGGCGCTCGACTACTGATCCGGCGTTCCCGGGTTCGAACCCGACCGCGGCGGCTGCGTTTTTATGGAGGAAAAACGCTGAGGCGCCCGTGTGCTGTGCGATGCCAGTGCACGTTAAGATCCGCAGGTGGTCGAAATTATTCCGGAGCCCTCCACTACGGCACCTCTCTCTTCCTTTCTTCTTTCACTCCCTCCTTTATCCCTTCCCTTACGACGCGGTTCAGGTGTCCAACGATATATGAGACAGATACTGCGCCATTTCCTTTCCCCCAAAAAACCAAATATTATTATTATTATTGATTGATTGATTAATTTATCGATTGATTGATTGATTTAAACACGTCATTTATAGAAAGCTCTCACGTGCAGAGGTGCCAAAGGCCTTCTGGCGTCGCTTCTTCGCGATTTCTTTGAAGACAGAGGGGTCCAACGGGCAGGTTTGAGTACCTGTTTAAGGTGGTAAGAGCGTTCGGCGCGGATGCTTTCTTGCGTGCTGCTGCTCTTGTCTCGCTTCTTGCGTGTGAAGGCACCCAGGAAACCTTCGCTGTAATGCTTAGTTTGCGGTTGAGTTCCTGAAATGTTGGACGACGAAAAAGGGGGCGACGAATTTGCAAAAAATACAAAAACAAATAATTAAATGAACAAGCTCACTCGGACAAAGAGCAGAGCACATTAAATGGCGCCGGTTTTGCGGCTCCTGAATAAGTCAAATGAAAAAAAAAACAAGAAACAGTGATTAAAAAAAGGTACTAGCAATACCTTACTCGTGCCGAACATGATTCGCTGGAATCGGAATAAATCTTCCTGCACGCACTAAAAACACGGCGTCGAGCATCAATTCGATCCGCGTCCACTTGTGTAGAAGGGTTGCTTTTGGACAACAAGGAAAGGGGTAGTCTGGTCTGGGCGCTTCAAGTTTCCTTTTTAATGTCTTAAATAAAACTCCCGAAAGCTCTAAACACGCGAAGTGGTCTCCTCGAAACCATTACAGCGGTTCCAAGGCACTCCAAGCGCACGCTTATCGAGTTTTCGGGATTTCAAGCGCAGAACCATGCAGATGCCTCTGCAGAGCTTCTTGGTCGCTCATAAAAAGGGCGAGCTTCTTGTGCTCTTTCCGAGAAGAGTTATAGTCTTCTCTAGGAAACCAATGACACACGCGGTCAAAAGTAGCTCCTTCGCCTCCTTCTTCTTCCCTTTCCTATTTTATTTCTCTCGTTTAGGAACAAGGTGGATCCCAGATAAAGCCGGGCTCTTGTTCGCGAAACCCTGGCGCTTAACCCGCTAACGACCGCAGCTCCTCTTCAGCCGCTGACTTTTGGTTAGCTAAAAGAGCAGGCATGCATCCAGTCCTGGGAGAACTGTAACCCAAGCGTGCGATCACGAAAGCGGAGTACCGAGGGTAAAAGAGGGGCTGGGGGGGGGGGGGGGGGGGGGGGGGGGTATAGAGGAGGGAGGCTTCGTTAAAAACAGCGCCCAAGCCATGGAGGCGAGCAAAGCGAGTAGGGGGTAAAGAATCCACTAAAACGCAATGGAAGAAAGGAAAGAAAGAAATAAAGAACGAAAGGAAGGAAGGGTGCCGCAAGTATGCACAAACACAGACACACACACTATGTATAAACCCACCGGGCCGCGTCTCGCGTCACTGGCCAAGCGCGGTCGAAAATTCGGCCGATAGAAATCTTCCTGCCGGCGGATTAAAAGATTGAGCGCTCGTTCGCTGGCCGGAACGCGATACGATCGCGTCGTGGTGGCGCTCCGTGCGCATGTTCGACCACACCACCGCGGTCTCGGTGAGAACACCGCTGCAGTGTCGCGGTCCTTTCGTTCGGGTCGGTGGCTGACTCCGTGAGGGATCAGCTCGGGCTGTGCAGCGGCGGCAGAAGTAGCAGCAGTCGAGCGCGTCGATTTGTGAACCTGCCGCCGTCCCCTTTGGCCTGGACGACGGAGTCGTAAAGCGACCGGCGCGCCGCCTATGCCGTATGTATGCCCTCGACTGAGCCGTAAAGAAGGTGGGGCGCTGTAAACATCTCCGGTGCGCAGAACGCCGTTCCCTTTTTACCTGTATGTGTGTGTATGCCTGAGTGCGCAGGCGTGTATGTGTGTGTGCCTATGGCGGTGTTGGGAGAAGCTCTCTGCGTGCCGAAGGGATTTCGGACTGCAGACGGACATTGCTGCTCCTCCGCGGCTTCTTTTTATCGACGCGGCCGCAAACATGTTTACACCGTTGCGAGACTGTGCTGCGCCGCCAGAGCCGGCACTGCTGGAGAAGGATTGCGAAATGTGCTGCAACTTCGTTTGCGTTTTTTTTGTCCCGTCTCTTCGGCGCAGTGTACGCTTCTCTTTAGCACTCTTTTTTTTTCTTCTTGTTGGGAGATTTTCCCGCGGTTGTCGTTTGTTAGCCTTTCGCGGACGGCGGACTTAAAAGTGGCCTCTTTGCTTCGGGTCAGTGGACTTCGGTGAAAGCTCCTACTGAGGCGAAACGATTTCGCTTAGCGCTCCTTTTGGGAATTTGACCGTGGCCTCTCCTGTTCTCGGGTTAAACACGTTCTGTTTCACGTGAAACTGCTGTGTGAAAGTCTGGAGGAGGAAGTTTGGTTTTCAGTTCATTCGTGCACATTGCAGCGTACACGCATGGAGTTGCTTTGTGCCTTTGTTGTGCAGATGTTTGCGGTTTAGGTAAACTAAATATCATACGAATGTTAGGGGGTATAGAGCGAGGGATCGAAAAACTTTTATTTGCTCGTAATTGAAGTTCTAAGAGATTGGCACGTAGAGCCCTCAGTCCAGGGCCCCTATACCCTACAGTGGCTGCCGCTATATAGGAAGTTCCCCAAACCTTGTCCGCGAACTCCAGGCGAAGGAAAGGCAGCGTTTCTTTAGGTGTCGTTGCTGTTTCAAACCAATTCCGTTAACGTACAAAAGCGCTTTCTACGAGAATTTTGGCAGGTTCTTGTACTTTACCTGGCTACCTGGCTTAGGGAAAAAAAAAAGAAATAATCCGTCTCTTCGTCAGTCATATTCGTGTGTTTACTCTATCCCTCTACCCATTTTAAACTCACCAAAGCAGAAGCCACATTCTGGAACCGAACACAGACAAACACCTTCCCTATGCGTGTGCATCCTCATCCACATTTCCAGACACCCCCACACCTGTCCCTGTTGCGCCGGTAAGCCCACGCATTCGCATTTCGTTGAGTTGCGCTAGAAAGCATTCCCCCCTAACAACATCACAGACTTCATGCGAGCAGTGGGAGGCAGCCCTGACCAGCAATGGTCTGGAGGACCAACGTCAGACCACCCGACGGGTCCAGACTCGAGCGAAAGCCACCAGAGTCCTGAACTAAGGTGTCCGCCCACCTGGCTTGTTAAACATTTGAAAAGTTTATAAGGTTTTACCTCTCTTTCTCTACTCTTATAACCATGCCATTCTGTACTGGTTTTCTTGCAAAGTACCTCTTACACAAATACCTTTGGGCGAGAATCAGGCATTGAATACGCAAATAAATAAATCACACACAAATAAACTACAGCGTGGTGGGTTTGCTCGCCATGGAGCTATAGCGTCATAGAAAGATCACCGCTATACTTCTCCTGATGCACCCTCCCCAGTCGGCGCGCCAAGTTGATATCGCGGCGGCGCCGTACATCAGAGACCTGTGGGCCGCGATTCCCTCCCATCTTTTACGACCGCGTGGCGCTTAGAGGCGTACCCCCCCCCCCCCCCCCCCCTTCGGCTGTCTGTCTGTCCTGGCTGACCGGCGCTCTCACTCTACAGCTGGTCGGTGAGCACAACAAGGGGCGTATGTATGTTCACCGAAGAGGCCGTTCGGCCCGATCTCCTAGAGCTCCGACCGCAAATCAACGCCGCCCGGAGCTGCGCGCTGACCGCCCGACCAGTGTGCCGATGGCAGCGACCGTATATTCACGCATACCTATATAGCTTCAACTGTTCCTCGGCCGCTCTCCCGCCTCGGCGTGGTGTTTGGGTACCGCCGGCTTTTCTGATATGTCTGCTCTTTTTTCCCCTTGGACGGAGTAGAAACGCCCCTTCGTCCTTCCCGAAAAGGAATTATTAAATCAGCCTTTTACGACGCGCGCGCTGCCGGGTGGCTGATTTACGCGACGACATCATCCCGCGTATTCTCGTCTTGCGAACATGCACACTGCGGGCACGTGTAGGTGTATGGAGGTCTAAAAGCAAAGTGGGGGAGGTGGACTGCTCTCCAGAGAGGCATCCCCGGCAGACGGAGCTACGCGTTCCGGTAGAGGAAGGGCGTGCTTCGTTCGAGGTCTGCTTGCTTGTTGGTAGTAGTTTCTTGTTATTCGGCCGTCATCTCATCGGATCACCCTACCCTGCGCGCGGTACGTGAGTAACAGGATAGAAGAAAGCACTTCGCCCGCTGCCGCTGACAGAAGGGCTTCGCAAGTGGAGTGGGGATTACCGGGTGACGGGGGCGAGGGATTTGTGGTGTTCCAGGCCCGACCACGAGTACGCGAATTCGATTGCCGGCCGCAATCGATCCGCTCATTTCTTTCGGAGAGTAATGCAAGAACGCCTTGGTATTAATGTTATAGCGCACTTAGACTCGATAGAAACCAGTCCGGTGCTTGCTTTTTGCGGATTGCTTCGTTGTTTGAGTGGGTGTAATCTTCGCCGCGCTAATCTGGAAGCACGACCTAGAGTTCTCTCACAAACTAATTAACCGGAGCTTGTGCTTCGCTAAGAAGATGACGAGCACGCGTTGTTTTTGCTTTGAGGCCGCGACACGCATGCTAGGCATTCGCATATATGTACTCGGATAAACAGTCCACTATTTTAATAAGCCGGTATTTCCCTCTTTATCCCCGTGTGCGCGCGTGTTGTGTGTTCGCGTGTCCGCGTTTGTCTGTGCAGTACACCACTGTCGGCCGAAAGTAACTCGAATGCGTGAGGTTGAGGTGTTGAATGCTACAGGTGGGGTTAGCCTTGCTTTATCTGCCGGCAATTGCTCCACCGCAGCGGCCCTTCGATATTAACAATGCCGCATCTACCCCGCTAAGCGCACAGTCTCTTATTATAGCACACATTCTCTCCCGCAGTCACCATGTATGCACACAATCAATCCACACAGTCCACTCCAGAGGTCACCATCAATGCACATATTCAGCCACAGTAGAACATAGGCCATTGTAGTGCCACACTCCATACACACATTCACTCACAGTATAAAGTAGTCCACTCCGGAAGACACCATCTACTCACACATTCAATCACAGTAGGCCATAGTCCGTTCCTGCTGTCACCATTTAAAAACAAGATCCGTGTTCTGCAGAAATGTTAAATTCCAAGTAGCCCATATGCATTCGCCCAACAAACCGTTTCTGCCGTTCTCCTGCGCGATGTCTGGCAGAGTCCCGCCTTAATACCTGCATGCTATGAGCTTCGTTCCCCGCTGGCCCGGAAAAAGAAAAAAAAACTGGCCTCGTTTCGCATTGTGTGTAGTACTCCCGGGCAGCTTCGAGAGAGCGAGGTTGGGGCGGACATAAAAAGAAGCGTCCTGCGCACCCCTGCATGCTCGTCCCTTCGGCTAACCCGCCGAGGCTGCTTCGTCATTGTATGTGCGGACTAGGAAGCACGTACCGCCCGTAAAAACAACGCCGCCGTGCATACAGTCGCTGCACAGTGCCTCCGCTTGTAATTTCTTTTTTTTTTCTCTGCCAGCGACGCGTAAACCACATTGGATGCGCAGAGCGGGTGCGCGCATTATGCGATAAGCGTCGACTTGCGTGCAGTCCCCACTGCGTGTAGTGGCTTCTCGTTTTTACCTCTGTCTCGCTCAGTTCCTGGTTTCCCGCCGTAATGGAAATTAGAGCCACCCCCCAGTTTCCCTGATGGTGTGTCTCAACAACTCACGGAATTTTCAAACCTGTTGAAATCGTGCTTCAAACTTTCTACGAGTCACGTTCCAAGCGTGGCTTTGTTTTGTTCTGAATGTACGAACGTTTCATTTGCCTCTCGGCTGTACTGAAGACCAAACGTCTGAATGTATCTTTGATGGGGGAAGGAAAGAGTTTGTTACCTGGTGCGTTGTCGTTGGCGCGTGTACTTAATTAGCTGGAGTATCTATTTTGCGCCGTGGCAGTGTTTCAAACAACGTGCGCTGCCTTGCTGTCATCGTTGTACCGAGGACAGAGGGCGCTGCTAGTTGCTAGTTGTGCAGCTTTTATTTCAACTTCCTCTATTCCACGTAAACTGAAGTACAATGCAATGCAATGTAATGCAATACAATGAGATGGGCGTGCCGTGTTTCCCACGAAACCGAGTTGAGTGGATTTCGCCATCTCTTTATTTGCCTTCTTTTTGTTCGCAGTGGTTCCTAGGCTCCTTCTTATCTTCCACTGCAGAAGCCTGATAACCCTTACCGCTGACACTGCAGGCCTGTGCGACGCTAGCCTAATGCATGCCGACCGCCTGAGTAGTCCGGAAGCCCGAGATACGACTCGGCCTTGCCAATTTCAAGTTTATCTCGCCGGTACACATTGTTGCTGGTAACAGTACAATGCAGCCGCTCCCGTTTCCTAGATATGCGCCATTGCGTGGACGACCCGGGGCACGTCAGCCGACTGATCAGGAAGTGCACCAGCCAGAGAGATAACGCTTGCTGATACTGGGAATTAAATGCAAGCACTGTCAGGCTCATTCCTCCGGTGCTGCTTAATATATTGCCCATGACATCTGTCCTACATAGGCGCGGCCTGCGTAGGGTCTTCAGACGCAAGCAGCCGTGCTGTGGTCGACGAGTGTCGTCCATTAACCGCTCGCTGCCGTCCGAGGCCACGGACTCGGCGTCGTGTTCCCGCTAACAGGCTCCACCGTGTTTCATGGATGTGCGCCTCTATACACAGTAGTGCTGCATAGGAGCCTTGGTGGCGCATAATAGGCCCCGATAAAGCCGCAAGGCCGTTGCGTAGCGCGCGCCGTGTTGTGTTCTTATCTGCGGTGGCGGAAAAGCGCTGCCAGTGGCTTGCGGCTAACTCGCGGAGACAATGGCCGCGCTTGTTTCTTCCTGCGTGCGCTGGCTCTCTCGCGTGGTGCGCTTCATAGGGGAGACGCAGTCCTTCACTGCCGCTACTCGCGTTTACTCTTACCACTTTCTTCCCTTCCGCTGGACGCTTTCTTTTCATTCCTAGCTTCTTTATTTTTTTTTCATCTCTCTCTCTGTTTGGGTGTACGCAGCCAAGCCTGTTGCCCATTGTGGAGGGAACAAGTGCTGGCTTGATGTTACACTATACCAGATGTCTCCACAGCGCTCGAGTTGCCGTCACAAATGGATCTGTTTTATTTTTTTTCCTCTCCGTGTTTAGTCCTGGCTTGCACTATTGAAGGATGAGTCGGCTGTATAGAGTTCAGTTCAGAATGACTTTATAGAGTCACCCCCCCCCCCCCCCCCCCCACAGAGAGAGACTGCCGCCCCAAAATCTTCTGTTCTTCATCATGTCGTACACAGTAGAGAGGATACTTGTGACTAATGCTGCGAATTGGGCGTGTTGGTACGTAATTGCAACTGAATCATTTGCGATCGCCATTCGATGTCTTTCTAAGAGGGTTCTCAACTCGTCCTCAAGGAGTCAGCTTCTTCAAACTGTCAAAGGGGCTCAGCACAGTGCGCACTTAGGTCAGCGTTCAGCACACCGCATTCATTCGGTTTAATGCTGGATATGACAGTGTGTCCCGATAGATAAAGCCGCGCGATTTACTAAGCGCTCAGCGATATATTTGGCATTTAGATTTGCAAATGTGCCCCAGCACAGACATATTGTTACATTTCAACTAGGCTAAAACTCTCTGTTCTTGGAACATCGCTATTTCTAGAACTGTTCAGACACATTAGAAAGATTGTCACGCCAGCTTTCACACGCAGGAAACGTAGCGATGCCTTATAAGGGCTTATGAAGGCAGACAGGGACAACCCACGCATGAAGCCGAAACACCGCACCTCCCCCACACCCAGAGGGTAGGATAAAGAATGAAGAAATCACGATGGACTGACGCAAAACGTTCTCAGTCTTCTCTTCTCTGTCTCGCTATAGGACGCGCACAAGCCCATTCCGCGCCTCCCGCTGCGTTATATACCCACCAACGCCCAAACAGAGGTGGGAGGGGGGGGGGGGTCGTCATTTATTTGGGCGTGATCGCGCGCGCACTATAAACTTTAGAGCGTCTCTATCTTCAAGCGACCTCGCCATCTGTGCAGGCAGGGCAGCGCACCAAGCTGGGACCGCGTGGGTTTGACCGCGCGCTATGACTTCCTTCTCTATTCCCACGAAGTCAGCCGCTGCTTTTTATGTGTGTGTGTTTGCGCTCCGCTGGCTTTATTACAGGGACTCTCTTGAATTCGAAGCGGAGGTGCACAAAAAGTGCCGCGGCTACATTTCGTGCGCGAACTGCCGCTAAGTTGGGGCGTCGGCTCACTCGGTCTGTCGCGGCGGGAGCGGTGTGGCGGGCTTTCGCGTTGGCGTCGGCGTTGGTCGCATCACCGTCGATGGTGGCTGGTGGCAGCGGCTGCTTGCGGGTGGTGGTTGTGGTTTTTGCGGAGCGCCGTCGACCTCTCCAGGTCTTCCCCCCTTTCGGCGCGCGATCATGAGAGCTAGAGCGCGTCACCGCCATTATAATACAACAGGGCCGCGACCACCAACAGCAACCACCGCCATCAGCGCGGCGGCGGAGCCAGCCTCTTTTGAAACTCGGCACCGAAGAACGAGAGAGATGCGCGGCACAAAGACGGGGTCATCTTCTCTCCTCCAGCCGGGAGGAGAGGAAGGGAGGGGAGGGGCAGATTACCTGTCTCCCGACCGTAGCAGGAAATGCACAAGACAGAGGGAGAGAGAGATAGGCGTGCTAGCATGGAGAAAGAAGTGGAGGATTGAAGGCGGACTGGCTTGTGTGCGGCTGCTGTGGTGGTGGCGATGGTTGTTGTAGCATCGGTAGTAGGCAAAGTGTGCACGCGTGTGTGTGTGTGTGTGTGTGTGTGTGTGTGTGTGTGTGTGTGTGTGTGTGTGTGTGTGTGTGTGTGTGTGTGTGTGTGTGTGTGTGTGTGTGTGTGTGTGTGTGTGTGTGTGTGTGTGTGTGTTTTGTACACTCGCGTTCAGCGCTCGGCGAGCGGCTCAAGAAGAAACAGCGGCGCGGTCGCTCGCAACGCCCGGCTCGCTCTCTCGAGGTAACGACCCCTCGCCCACCCCTCCTCCACAAATCTTTTTTTTTTTTTTTGCGTGGAGAGAACAGCCCGTGATGGGGCCGCCGCCCATATGCAGCCAGTCAGCCGGCCTGCCTGCGAGTTGAAAGAACGTTGCGTTGGGCGGGTCTCCTTCAGTCTCCGCGACGAGTCTCGGCTTCGCTGGAGATTGCGATAGAAAAATAAACAAATTGAAAGTGCTGGAAAAAAAAGAGAAAAATAGCAGGGAAGGATTCGCAGATGACAAGTCTCGCTCGAGGCGGGTGATTCACTGTGTCCAGAGAATGGGACAACCGGGCGGGCGGGCGAACTGGGCTTTGCGCCGCACTATGCCGCTCTGCGGCCATAGATTGAAACACACCCAGGCGAGAAGATGCGACGGCTCATTCTCTCTCCTCTGTCGCTGCTGCCCCGTTGGCGCGCTGCGAATGACCGTCGCGAAGCTTTATTGCGCCACGCGTGGCCTCGGAGATCCGCACAGCAGCCGGAATGCCGATTTCGGATAACTCGCGCTTCGAGATGATTGCGGGTGTGGTGGGCGAACCCACCTTTTTCGCACCCGCAACACACCGTTTGTCCTCTGAATAATGATAAAACCGGTGCGCGTTGACGTGAATATACAGTTAATGGCGAAGTCAAGGAGGCGTTTTGAAGCTTTTAAATTGGACGGGTATTGTTTGAACTGAGTGAATCGCTGTGCACTCGGCAGTATGCATGGTCGACGAAGTTGCGTGGAATAAAACGGTATTCCTAATGGGACAAGTTCCGCAACGGGCGTTCACACTATATTATGCGCCTCGCTTAGTAGTTGCGCTTGAATTAGTTTTCGTGTGGTTAGATAGGAGAAAACATGCCATGTGCAGTCACTTTATTTGGAAACTTTATTTTTTTGTTCGTGCCTTAAACATTTAATCCACGTGTCCACTGACTTGTTTCATTTTACCATTTCTCTTTCTCTATTTGTGCTCTAAGCGTAATGTCTGTCATGTGTTACGGGCTGCTTATTATCGAGTGAATTCGGAATCTAAAGGTAACGGTGCGATATCTTGCAGGGACTAACGTATATGTTATAAAAATATACATTGCGATATACAGCAGGATAATCTGCCCCAGCATAATTGTGATTAAGAGTACCCGTTTTTGAGACTTCAAGAAGTGAGTGGTTAACACTGCAAAAAGATTGGCGTCCTCTGACCTGTTTCCCCGCTGTCTTGCCTCCTTCCAGCAGCAAGACAAGCAGAGGACAGCGTGCCAACAGATACCTCTCCTAAAAGTCAGGGTAAGTCCGAATCCTCTTTTTCCACGCACTGTTTTTCGGTGCTGGTCCTCAAAAAGTCTTTTCAGCATTTCATTGCTCTGCCACATTCGAAAACGGCAATTTTGACCGGCAAATCAACCATTTCAATCTTTCGTTGTACTTTTCTCTGGGTAGGCAGGAAAAGGAAGGCAGAAAAAGAAACCTCGCTTATATATAGTATAGAGCGTGTAAATTGCGCAAGGTCATTCGATATGTACGTGAAAAGAATACAGCCCAAGGTGTTTGCTTCTAAGGTGTTGAGCAGGCCTCTCTATAGCACATCCAACAGCGAGGGGTCGAGGACACGAGTGATTACGATTCCTGAGGTTGCCGCTGCGGGCCGCAATAGTAACGCATACAGTATCGTGGAAGCCGGGAAATGTGTGCGATACTCAAGTTCGAATCATCTCTAAAGTCGGCGTCGGCGAATCTGGAAAGATGTTCGCAAGGAATAGTCGTCCGTGAGTGGCAGTTGTCTTCACGGAGAACCGAAAATGGGTATATAGCCAGGAAATGATAGCCGGCGATACACGATTCCCAAGGCGCTGAACAGTTCCCGAGATCATTATTGCGTCTGAAAAAGCTTCACGAATATGGCCACTGGTTACAAGCGATGCCAGCTGTCAAGCTTCATCCGTGCAGCATGCGTCTGAAACACGGCTGAAACTTACTCCGGGGAACGTACAAAGACAGAGCTATTTAGAAGGCTAACAGCCCGTATACTCGGCGGTCATTTCATTCGCGAAATGGAGTCTTATTTTTATTTTTGAAGCTTCGAACGCCGAGACGCGTTGTTCGATAGACCGCGGCCGGGGTCCCGAGTCGCGTTATGTGGCGTTGAGCCCACGAAAGTCCACTGACGGCGGCTCTGCTTCGGTCAAAATGGCGATGCTTTTTCACGATCCCATGGAGTTCGTGTATACCGTCCGTGCTTTTAATAATAATTGGTTTGGGGGGAAAGGAAATGGCGCAGTACCTGTCTCATATATCGTTGGACACCTGAACCGCGCCGTAAGGGAAGGGATAAAGGAGGGAATGAAAGAAGAAAGGAAGAGAGAGGTGCCGTAGTGGAGGGCTCCGGAATAATTTCGACCACCTGGGGATCTTTAACGTGCACTGACATCGCACAGCACACGGGCGCCTTACCGTTTTTCCTCCATAAAAACGCAGCCGCCGCGGTCGGGTTCGAACCCGGGAACTCCGGATCAGTTATGGAGGAAAAACGCTAAGGCGCCCGTGTGCTGTGCGATGTCAGTGCACGCTAAAGAACCCCAGGTGGTCGAAATTATTCCGGAGCCCTCCACTACGGCACCTCCTTCTTCCTTTCTTCTTTCGCTCCCTCCCTTGTCCCTTCCCTTACGGCGCGGTTCAGGTGTCCAACGATATATGAGACAGATACTGCGCCATTTCCTTTCCCCAAAAACCAATTATTATTATTATTAGTTGGGCGCCCTTAACCACTGAGCCACCGCGGCGGGTTCCGTGCTTTTACGGTTTGCTGTTCCAGGCGAAACATAAGAGCGCCACAGATCTATATATATACACAGGGCGGAAGTCCCGCGAACAGAAGCTATAGCTGTGAGCATGCAGGCGTCGCAAAAATATTGCTTCGCCGTATACTGCACTCCCACTATATGAACCTACGACGCCGAGCTGTCGATCTCGCGCGCTTTTCCTTGTAAACAGCTTTTTTTTTTCTTACATTAAGCGCGAAGTGCAGTGCGCATTGCAAACTGGTCAGTCTCCTGAGACGTGGCTGGATGGCACGAATTGCTTTTCGCGTTTTTTATCATTATTTTTCCGGCATTTGTCCGTTTTTATGTTTCAGTGCTTTCTTCTGGTGCACCTTTCAAGTCCGCTAAACAGTTCCGCACTTCGCGGTTGCGTACGCAAGTTCTTAGTGCATGACGCACTATTATAGGAGCGGTGCTGTTCAAGGCTCCTCCTACGTGGTTGCAGCTGTCCAGCGCAGCATCTCAAGACAGCTAGACGTATCGACAGCTAGCGTATAGCATAAGTGAATTGTGCTACCCCGAACCCCAGCGTATTCACTGTAGCGTGGGCTGGTGCACGCGGATATACCTTATTACTACACATATCCTCTGTTTATCGCTTATAAAATACGCGCGCTGCCTGCCCGACGTTGTCGCTAGAGTCACTAAATAAAGACTTAGAGTACCGGCACTCTTTTCTCCTATTGTTCTGTGCCGCCGCCACGATCATTGGCCAGTTTGCATCACGTGATATTTGTTTACACTGCGACGGTTCATGGGGGCTGCCATTTTGTGGCTTATGCGTTTTCAGTCGGGCAACTGTGGTAGTCCTAGTGCTGCGAGTGCTGCCGGTGACCGACTCAGTGACCAGGGATTCCGCGCCTCGCAGGAATTCAGCTCCGCACGACGAAAGCATAAACTGAAGGCAACAGCTGTACCGTTTGCATCTGAGCGGCTCCATGCCGTACGGCTACGATCCCCGCCGCAGCGCAGGGTGGCTAACAGCGTTGTTTACAAAATGGCCGGGCCAATGTTAGCGGCGAGGTCGCCGAAGCGGCAATCTGGCAACAATGATAAACAACAAAATGGCCGCCCCTGCTTACCGCCGTGCTGTAGTGACGGTACTCTAAGTCTTTATTTAGTGACTCTAGTTGTCGCTTTTCAGCGGCTGAGCCGCGACGCCAAACCAGCCTTTTTATCCTTGGCGCCCGCTTTTTGAGACTTGCTTTGCGCGCCTTCAGGGCAGCTGCCGCTTTCCGCGAATATGCGTGACGACGCCGACACCGCGGCCGTGAAACTCGGGGCGCATCCTTCGCTGCCGCGGAGGTCATCCGCTGCACATTCGGAATAGAGGCTGTGTGTGTGTGTGTGGCTGATATTTTGCCCGAAACGAAGAAAGAAGAATGAAAGAAAGTAAAAAGGAAGACAGGAGAAAGAGGTGCACGTAGCGTCCTTGCGAGCAACG
Organism: Amblyomma americanum; assembly: GCF_052857255.1. Classification (NCBI taxonomy): domain Eukaryota; kingdom Metazoa; phylum Arthropoda; class Arachnida; order Ixodida; family Ixodidae; genus Amblyomma; species Amblyomma americanum. The sequence continues at coordinate 129,548,243 of NC_135500.1, forward strand.
GCCCGTGGCAACCACGTTCGTACGTGCGTGTCTCCAGCTCCGTGGCTGACGCTATGCGAAGGTGCAGGCGAATGTGAAGCTTGCTTGGTGGTGGTGGTAGTCGTTGTTTATTAAAATAATAGTAAAAAGGAAGGAAAAGATTTTTGCTAGCCCCGGCATCTGCCATCGATACTGAAGCACCTGAGCTGGGGCAGCGGAAATAAAGGACAGCAGGCAGAATGGAGAAATGAAATGAAAGAGGTGAGGGGACAGGAATAGAGGACAGGGGGAGAAGTAATATGTTCAAACTATTCACACAATAAGAAATGTGTCCAGGTTGTAGCTTGCCTGAGGAGACGGGCATCATGCAGCCGCGTGAAACAAATGCGAGGCGCCGCGCGTCACAACTGGGTTAAATTTCCCCAGTCGGCAAAGTAGTAGCAGTAGTAGTAGTAATAATAATAATAATAATAATAATAATAATAATAATAATAATAATAATAATAATAATAATAATAATAATAATAATAATTTTTGGAAAGGAAATGGCGCAGGATCTGTCTCATATATCGTTGGACACCTGAACCGCACCGTAAGGGAAGGGATAAAGGAGGGAGTGAAAGAAGAGAGGAAGAAAGATGTGCCGTAGTGGAGGGCTCCGGAATGATTTCGACCACCTGGGGATCTTTAACGTGCACTGATATCGCACAGCACATGGGCGCCACAACCGCGTGTGCGCGTCGTGTATAGGAAAAGAGAAAGCAAAATAAAATGTAGCAGGCGATTAGGGGAGAAGGGGGGGGGGGGGGGGAGGGGGCAGATGAACGTGTCTGGATGTTTGCAGACTCGTATAGTAGGACGTTTTTTTTAAAACAAAATCTCGGTCCAACTCCGACTGCTTGCAGCAGTGACCGAGGTCCCTTCATTCGCCAATTCTCGAAATAGCGCGAAAAAGCATGCAGATTGTACAGCGACCGACTGCTCTGTCTCGCCACTGTACGTGCGTGTAATATCCCTGTCGCTGCAGAAGCGACAACAACCTGATGGCCTTCCCGCCCTTCTTCGAGAAAAATAACAATCTAAACAAAATAAAACACGAACGACTATAAGGCCTGCCCATCTTTGACTGCATCTGACGGCGCACGGCCGGGACTTCAAGCCTGCCGTGCCAACGGGGCATTGCTACTTTATTTCTTGTTTTTTCGAGCTGCACCCCTGCTTGGGATCGTATACACGCCTATTCTTTCTCCGCTACCTTACTTCTCGCGCAAAAGAAACGCCGTCGGTCAATGTCGCTCCGATCGCCGGCGCTCCTGCAGAGGGCGCCAGCTCCGCATGCAACGCGGCGGCGGTGGCGTCAGGTCGTGTGCGAAAACAGCTCCTGCCGTCATCCATCCGTACCGGTCTAATGGCAGCCCTTTTACGGGGCAGGTCTGGCTGAGCGCGAGCTCTCTGGACGCGTATAACGTGACTGCTGCTGCGTGCGTGTCATGCATGTCCAGGCCTCCGTCCGACGACGTCGCAAAAGCGGAGAACAGACGCGGCCCAGATGGGATATTACGGATGCGCTATTTCCGGGGTGTTTCCCTCTCCCCATCGCACCCCGTCCTTTATTTATGTCATTGCGCCGTTGATGCAGTAGGGAAAGAACTAGAAAAAAGAAATCTAAACAGCGTTTGCTGTGGCTCAAGCGGTCGGGTATGTGTGTGTCTCGTAGTTGGAAGGAAAGAATAATCGAGAAGGAAGCGAGCTGCCCGAAGTGACAACGGAAATGCCCGCGCGGAGTGCATTGCGTGCTTGTGTGGCTGTGTAATCTGTATACCTACACGCTCGCACGACGTCTTCTCGCAGGGCGGTCTATTATTCTTTCCTTCCTGGAGGAAAATATGGAGTGTCTACTCCCCCCCCCCCCCCCACCCCTCCCCCCTACGCCTATAGCTGGGTGGCCGTGACCGCAGTACTCCTTTGAGGACGGTGAGGTCGTCCTCCGCACGATTTTGGACTTTGCGGAGTGCACGAAAGCGGAAGCCTGGTATTTCGGCCGTTCCGTCCGTTTTATTTTTGCTTTTTTTATTCTGTTCTAATGTATTCCTTTCTATTCCTCCATTTTTCTACCTTTTTGGTCGTCGCGAAGAGACGATGTTTCTTGCTGGTCGAAAAAAAGGGGCCCTCTCCATGGTTCCAGATCGACAGTCGAGTCACCGCTTCTGCTGTTTAGATGTGGTGGCTTTTAAAAGGCTATCGAAATGTTACTTAAGGCACCCGAAGTGTTTCGTGCGTTCTCGATACGCTAGATACGTGTAGGTATATAGTTTGTACAGAAAATGGGGGAAAACCGGTCATAATGAGAATTATAGGGTCAAAGGGGGCCTTCGTGTCGATGCTGCACTGATGGTTCGTCTGCGCAACCTGCAGGGTGTCTGCCAACCCTAATCGATCGTCCCTTTTCCTTAACGAAAACGAATCTACGGCGACTCACAACGCCGCCGACTGTGTGCGCCTCTATCCGAACTAAAGAGAGCATCGCGAACAACAAAAACAAACTGAAAGAGAACAAAGCTGTAAGTCTTCGGTCTCTGTCTTGCCACTTCGCCAGCACTATACCCAGACACGTATGTACAGTCGCCGCCTTTCTCTCTCTCTCTCTTTCCTACTTGGAGCGAGGAGAGTAAGAAAGTTTATCTGAGCTAGCAGAGTCGGCGTCGAAAAAGGACAAGGGGAAGTCTCCCCCTCTATTATTATTTTTATTTTTATCTTCTATTCTGCACTCGCTTTATTCCCCGTCCGAGTTTGCTGGCTGGCAGGCAGGCAGATACGGAAGGACAAAGCTGTTGCCGCAAGAGCGTTTTAATCGAACCCGACCCCCGTTCTTCGTTCGCCTGGCTGACTGCCGCCGCCACCTCGTTCTTTTCTTCCCACGCCCGCCCCGCCAACTGTGTGTACGTACGTACGTGCCTCTCATCCCCCCCCCCCCCCCCCCCTCTTCCCTCTATCTTGTCGTTTCCTATTTGTCTTCATTCCTCTCTTTCTAGTTCTTTTCCAGACTTGCTCACGAAGTCGTCCGCCCGTGGTGCTGCTGCTTCTTCGGCGCGCTTTTGTTTCGTCCCCCCCCCCCCCCCCCCCCTCCCCACTTTCCTTGGAAGCGAGAACCGGAGACCAGAGTAGGCAGGTCCACCGATGACATCTTCGTTCTCATTTGCGCCGTGTCTTCGCGAACGAACCTATCTCCCGCTTCCCCCCCCCCCCCCCCCTCCCCCTTCCTCCTTACGTAGTCTTGTGCCTGTTTTGTCTCCGTTGTCTCTGGGAGCTGGCCGTTCTCATCTGCCTGACTCGACGCGCTCCCGCCGCTACTCCATCTTCGGGAGGCGCGCTGATCACTTTTCCTCTCTGTCGATAGCGCGCTCTTCTCCGCCTTTCAAGGCCACTCGTCGACGGCTCCGCGAACGGACGCGCTCGGTGCTGCTTATGTAGCGTTCGACCTCCTTCGCAACTTTTGTTCCCTCTTAGACGCTTCGTGTTTTCTTGTCTTTTTTTTAACTTTGCGCATTTTTACTTGGCTTTTCCATCTGATTTAGTTAGTGCTCGTTGAAACGCGCCTTTGTTAGCGCTTAGCCCTGCAGTCTTCGAGTGTCTTGCCATCATCCATTCTCGCATCTTAGCGTCACAGCTGGCATTGTAAAGTTGAACGCACTGTTCTGAGGACGAAACTGAGCGGCAAGTTTTCCCGCACCGTTTGTTTTAGCTTCGTCACTGTCAACGCTTGATAGCTTTAGTGCGTCTAACTACGTGCAAAATACGAAAGCATTTTTTTTCGAACCAATTCTCTGCGTGCGTACATCACCAGACAAAAATTAGGCACTTCGGAAGCTGAACAGTAACGCCTGTTATCAGTAGTGCAGCAGCTGAACGCTTGAGTGCTGCTGACCAACAATTACAAGCAAAGTCATTGCCACGGCTTTCATTGGCCGAAATTCGCGACACGGCACAGCTGAATCTGGAAGTATAAATGATAAATCAGTCGAATATCGATAACTGGAATTCCAAGGAGACCGAAAAAATGCTTGAAATGTTCGGAGTTAGCATGCATGATTCGAACAGGATGACACCGCGAGTTCGAATAAACCGGAACTTAGGATTAAGCGAAATTCCAAGCCACACGGCTTAGCGCAACGTAGGCCCTAAAGTGGCACCTCCGGGTCGCGAAGCCGGAAGCTCGCTGCCATAGTTCTGCCGGTAGGCGCAGCATAAACGAGATGAGAAAGTCAACATAAAAAAAAAGACGTAGTTCACATAAGTGCGAGGCCCAACGTCCCGCTGCGTTCGGACTGCTCGACACGCAGAGCACCGGTGAGCACCCGGGTGCAATGCAGCACCAGGCGTGCTTGTGAGGAAGGAACCTTTCCCGCTGGCAGCAGCGGGTGGGCCGTGACAGCGTCATCCACGCGCCAACAGTCGTATGTTTTCGGGAGCCCCCGCGAGAGCAGGAACGGTAGCGGGAAAGGAAGTCCGGCGGGTTCGCAGCGGCGGCGGCGTCTAGAATTTCACGCGCGCCAGCCGTAAATTCTCCCCCGCGCTAATCCGCGCCACTGCCGCCGTGGCAGCTGCGAAATCCTAGAACGGGTGTCGGCGTGGCCGGTAGCGTCTTCCGCGTCCTCCTCCGCTTAGTGCCCGCCCCCAACCTCGCACCCGTGCGGGAAATAAATAAATAAAAGAAAACATATATAGGGTTAAGAAAGGAAGGACACGTCTATGGAGGAGGTTTGGTATCTGATCCGTAAGACGCCCCCGCCTCTTCCACCCCGAAACATTCCCCAACACAAGCAAGCAGGATTCAGGCTGCTGTCGGACCGGAAAGGAATCCCAGAAACACAAGACGCGATAAAATACCGCTAGAACAAAAGAAACGCGCGGAAGTGCTGTGTGTGTGTGTGTGTGTGTGTGTGTGTGTGTGTGTGTGTGTGTGTGTGTGTGTGTGTGTGTGTGTGTGTGTGTGTGTGTGTGTGTGTGTGTGTGTGTGTGTGAGAGAGAGAGAGAGAGGGGACGGAGGTATCGCCGGCTGGCCACCCGCCGAGAAGAAAACCTTGGGGCCGCTACCCCCCCCCCCTTCCGCCGACTACTTCCCTCATTTTTTTTTTTAACGACGTGCCAACCGACGCTGCTTGAAGCGAGTGCAGGCAGCAGCACGACGCGCGGGCCGACGCCACGCAAAAGAATTCCGAAGGAACCCAATTTAGAGGGCGGCAGGAGCCACCGGAGGAGAATGAAAAGTCGACAACGGAGGAGGCCAACGCGTCCTTCTTATTGAGGAGGCCCTTCGATTCTCTTCGAGGAGTGTTTTGTTTGTCCCATCTATCATAATCAGGCCCGGTTCCTCGCGTGAGGCCATAAGAAAAAGGAAAAAAAAGGCACGCACTATGAAAGGGACTCCGAAAGAAGAAGAAAAAAAACATGAAAAGATGTGGACACGCAATAGGACATAGCTTGCGCGTAGCCCTGAGCCTTCCTTCCTACCTTCGTGAGGCTCACGCTCATCTCGTAAATCCCTGGTCACGCAAATGTCTAGCCGCCCGCACCTTCGGCAGCCAACTGCCCCCCCCCCCCCCCCCATTTCTTCTCTCTGGATATCTCTCCCCGCAGGAGGCGGCCCGTGCTGGCTCCATCTCTCGCTCTTTCTTCTCTTCCTGTTGTCACTCAACGCGCCAAAAGACGGCGGATCTATTACACGTGTCTTCAGGCGGCTTGGCTTGGCTTCCTTCCTTCCATTTGGATGTTGTTCTTGAGCGAGCCCCCCTGCTTGCGCTGGTGTATAGTATGCATGCCCCCGGTGAAGAAAGCGCTATCCCGGACAGCGCAGGCTCAAGAGAAACCACGTAATCTCTCAGGCGGCTCCAGACAGAGAGAGAGGCACGTCGCCCGAATGCGACAAGCGCGGTTTTTGAAGACTAGCGCTTGAGCGAGTGCCCGGAAGTCTAATCGCAATCTTTCATCGCCATTGCTGTCTTTTTTCTCAGTTTTTTTTGCTGTTTATTTTTTCTCTGTCTCTTTATTTAATCCGCGAAACGAAATGCCCAGAGCGATGCCTGGCCTGTTAGCAGAGCGAGGGGCTCGGTGCAGTGCATGTCTGGTGTATTGTAACGAGCTTAGTATACTGAGCCGTATACGTTGGAGATTCAATAACGGGCCCGTGTTTAGCGCTGTGCACTAATTCGGTACGCTGATTAGATAAGTCACATCCCAGGCAAAGCAAGCGGGCGTAAGCAAGTGTGCTTCCGCAGTCTCAAGAAATGGTGATTGTATTTTAATCGTGCTGGATGGAAGCTCATTCCCAAAAGGTCTCGACTCGTCCATTGTACACGGAGCATGAAGTTCGACTCTTTGTGCAAGCAGTCAGATGTGGGATAGTATAGTGAGATCTCTCCTTTATGCGACATGACCTTGGCTTCGTCAAGGCGCGTCATTGCACTGCGCTTTGCCGAGCTACTTGGGATCTTTCAGCGAAGAATGAATGTTCAGCCTTCTTCGTATACCTGCTGCTTGCCTGCAATTACGACATCTGTCTCATCTGTCCCGCCGATGGGAACGCTGTTTGCTGCCTCATCACGAATTGCTTGCTGTGTGTGCGCCCCTAGTTGGGCTTGTCCAAAGCGTCGTATCGGTGCCATCGTGCACAAACGGATGTGTCCACCCTTTCCCTCAGACAGTGCACTGATATATATATATATATATATATATATATATATATATATATATATATATATATATATATATATATATATATATATAGAGAGAGAGAGAGAGAGAGAGAGAGAGAGAGAGAGAGAGAGAGAGAGAGAGAGAGAGAGAGAGAGCTGAGGGCAAACAGAACAGGCGCTCACTGGTCACCGGGCTGCGTTGTTGTACTCGTCCCGCTCGATGGCGTCACCGTCCTCCTCCTGCTCATCATCGTGTGGGCTACCACATATCGCGCAATCTGTCTGTCGCACAGCGGCCTATTACATCGTAGCCAGCCGACGACCCACCGCTGCGCTCACGGATCGCCGCAGGAAGCCGAGCGCTCACTTTCCTTTTCTTTTTTCTTCTTTCTTCGCTCGCCCGCTTTTGCATTCGCTCTCTCTCTCTCTCCTTCCCTTTCCTCCCTGCAGCCTTGCGTTCGCTTTCACAGGCCGAGTCAACGACTCCTATACGCCGTGCAAACACGTGCATGATGCGTGCACCATCTCCCTCCTGTGCCGTACTGGCTTCTCTTTCGGATGCTAACCACTTGAAGTGTTCTGGTCGCTCCCTGGTACGTATACAGCGAGCACGCGCTGCTTCGAGCCCGGAAGGTTGCATGACTGAAACCATATTGTATCGCCGACGTCCATAAGCCTCGCTTTCACCTCAGACGTTTCCGGCGCACCGTCCACTGTGCTCCCAGGGGCGTTTTTATATGCGTGGCTATACTGTACGTGCTTGACGTCGGTTACGAAATATGCCGGACCGTGGGCGTTCCAACGTCCCGGTATAGAGGATCTGGGCAACATCTGCCGCCTCTCTATACTTAAAGAGAAACGCCGAGGTTTCTCCAGGTTCGTGTCTGCGAGCGCGCCATCTGAATGCTGCCATGCAAATTTATATCGTGAGAACTTCGCGTTCGTTTCCTACATGTGGCGCGGGTTGTGAGCTGTGACGTTTCCAGAGCCGGTACACATCAGCCGGTACTGCGCGCCGCGGGTGCATGCTATTATACCCGTGCGGCAGCACAGTGCCCGATGCCTGTACATATATCGCGCGCTTGCACGCATGCATGCGTGTCCTCGTAATTTGTTCACTTGCGCATGTCCCCGCTCCGCGCGGCCATCGCGCGCTGTGGACTACGTCGATTCCATTAGTCATAATCGGGCGGGGCTAATGGGAGCTAGGCCGCCGCCGCCGTGCCTCTACAAAGAGGCGCACTGTGTGTGAGCGCACACAGCGGAAGCTGCAGGACTGACACGTATCGCGTGCTCTCGCTGTGAGGTCTTCCATGTCTGGCGTTGCGGCGGGCAAGGGGCGATTTGTGCTCGCGGTCCGTGTAGCAGTGTGCTTATGGTATAGTAGCAGCCCCGTGTGACAGAAGCGGGCGCGTTGTGGTGACGTGCGTGCCTGGTCGCATTAACCAGCCGAGTCAGTGATGGAACTTGCAGCGCCGCTGGTACATGCGTGTATGCGCGTCGGGGCGGCATATACTCCGTGATGTGCCGGGTGGCGCCGGCAGCCGTCGTTGCTGTATCTCTCTCTCTCTGTGTGGAGTTATACATACAACCGTTCAAGGACACGTGTATTATATATTTTCGAGTCATTACACACGCTGCAACATGATGGTCTTTTTTTTTTTCCCCCCTCGGAGCGACATTTCTTGGGGCTTGTTTAGCTGCCCATTGTCTCGGCCCAAAACTGCTATGTAATCTGCAGGTGCTGCAGACGGCGCGCTCTGTTCGCGTTGCTCGCAACCGTGCCTGCGTGTGAAGGAAAGAATGTGAGTAATGGATATGGTTGCACGAAAGTTGGACACGGGATGCGAGACATGTCGTATAATTGAGGGGTGCGGATTGATTTCGACCACCTGGAGCTGTTCAAACCGAGCACAGAAATCGCGTTGAGGAGCCAAGATAAAGCGCGACCGCAAATTGGAGTCCCAGTGCGTGCTGCTACATAATGGGGTCTCTCTCGTGTGAGCGGACGGTTGAAAAACCTCGAGGTCGGAGCAGTTAAAACGAGGACGCGGCCTTGCGGTAAGCGCTGTCGTGCGTGCAAGGCACAGCAGAGGCCGTTATATTGTTGCTCCCGCAGGGTTGAGTGCGCCTTTCCGAGTTTTCGCCGCTGGTCTGACCAATCTTATCGCTGCACTGCGCGTTAACGGGCCTGAAAGCAACAGTGGTTAATAATAGTGATGGCCTGCCTCCGTGCCGGCGTTGCGTTGAACGTACCGGCCTCTCAGCGATACGACGTCCGAGGGCTTGTGCAATGTCTGGGAACGTTCCATTAATCGTTTGCGTGAAGCCGGCAGGCGTGAAATTAAAGTCCTGTAAAACTTAGTGCACGGGCACAGCATTGCTGCGGTAAAACGAGAACTTCGGTATAACGAAAGCTGCGCCAGAGGCCCATAGGGATAAAGCGTAACAGGCTCGCTTTACCTTGCGGACACCATCTCACCGCAATGTTGGATGCTATCGCATTCTTCTAAGCCCAAATGCGTGCGCGTTTTTAATTTTTGAGGTGTGTGAACAGTGCAACTTTCGAGATTACCTCTTCGTTTCTAGTTATTACAAAAAAAAAAAACTGCTCCGAATCCAAATTCGTTCCGTTATTTTGACATTAAAAAAGAGTGAGCCCGATGTCTGCGGGAAAGAAAAAAGTTACTTGTTGTGTACACCGAAAAACTTCTCAAAATCGAGTTTCGTCAAATCGCTGGATACCCGCCGCGGTGGCTCAGTGGTTAGGGCGCTCGACTACTGATCCGGAGTTCCCGGGTTCGAACCCGACCGCGGCGGCTGCGTTTTTATGGAGGCAAAACGCTAAGGCGCCCGTGTGCTGTGCGATGTCAGTGCATGTTAAAGATCCCCAGGTGGTCGACATTATTTCCGGAGACCTCCACTACGGCGCCTCTCTCTTCGTTTCTTCTTTCACTCCCTCCTTTATCCCTTCCCTTACGACGCGGTTCAGGTGTCCAACGATATACGAGACAGATACTGCGACATTTCCCTTCTTCCAAAAACCAATTATTATTATCGTTGGACACCTGAACCGCGCCGTATGGGAAGGGATAAGGCGCGGTTCAGGTGGGAAGGGGTATAACTCCCTTATCCCTTCCCATACGGCGCGGTTCAGGTGTCCAACGATATATGAGACAGATACTGCGCCATTTCCTTTCCCCAAAAACCAATTATTAATATTATTATTATTATAAATCGCTGGTTGCGCGACTGCATGTCCGCTCCGTTCCTCCAGGCGTCGCGACGTGCGCTTCTTGTTCGATTAAGACATCACTCGCCTCCGCAGTGCGGTGCGCGAACCAGACAGTCTGCGCTGCCGCCGGAACAAGTTTCGTATTCGCGTCGTTAGGACAAAAACGAAACGAGCCCGGCCTGCGCCGGGCGAAGAGCGAAAGAAGGCGGATAGCCAGAGATAATATGGCCGCGCTTCTTAGCTCGAGGAAAAGAAAGACGCGCGCGGCGGGGAATCCTTAGGTTGCCGGCATCCCGAAAAGAGCCCGGTCATACCCCCGCCGCGGCCTGGACAGCTCGGTGAAGCATGACCGCGCGCCGCACTAAGCGCTGGCGGCCGCGGCGCCACTGTTGCGCAAGCGACAGCTGCAGAATGCCCCCGCCGATGGAGAACCGGTGTGCCATATGAAAGCGGGCGAAAGAACTTTCTCTCCCCCGTGATCCAAACGTGTATATATATATATATATATATATATATATATATATATATATATATATATATATATATATATATATATATATATATATATATATATATATATATATATATATTTATGAAGGGAGCCAACAGTCACCGAAACCAAGGTGCATAGGGGAACGTTAATTTTTTTTTTTTTATGTGTTATGCTTATCAGTGGGATAATAATACTTAGATTAATAAATCGCTTAAAGAAAATTACTTAAAGTAATTTTCTTTAAGCGATTTATTAATCTAAGTATTATTATCCCACTGATAAGCATAACACATAAAAAAAAAAATTAACGTTCCCCTATGCACCTTGGTTTCGGTGACTGTTGGCTCCCTTCATAAATTTGTCAAACGGGCCCCTCATTTCATTTAACTTGTCTGCTAATAGCTTAACGAGGGTCTCGGTTCTGGCAGTCTTAATGCCATAGGTAGCATAAGAGGGCTCTCGCACAGTTTCCGCCCTCGCCGTTAGATGACGTTCTACGTCACGCTCGCGGTATTACAGGACGTGCTACGTCCGCCGCTATGGTCGAGGGTGGCGCTGGTGAACACTCTCAAGGCTCGCTTACACCCAGTAAACATAAATACCCACGAGAGCAGCAGATTGGACAGCCGTCGCCGTAGCTCAGTTGGTAAGAGCACCGGACGCGATATTCGGAGGTCGTGGGTTCGGATCCCACCGGCGGCATGGTTGTTTTTTCTGCTGCTTTATAAGTAATTTTCTTTAAGCGATTTATTAATCTAAGTATTATTATCCCACTGATAAGCATAACACATAAAAAAAAAAAAAAATTAACGTTCCCCTATGCACCTTGGTTTCGGTGACTGTTGGCTCCCTTCATAAATTTGTCAAACGGGCCCCTCATTTCATTTAACTTGTCTGCTAATAGCTTAACGAGGGTCTCGGTTCTGGCAGTCTTAATGCCATAGGTAGCATAAGAGGGCTCTCGCACAGTTTCCGCCCTCGCCGTTAGATGACGTTCTACGTCACGCTCGCGGTATTACAGGACGTGCTACGTCCGCCGCTATGGTCGAGGGTGGCGCTGGTGAACACTCTCAAGGCTCGCTTACACCCAGTAAACATAAATACCCACGAGAGCAGCAGATTGGACAGCCGTCGCCGTAGCTCAGTTGGTAAGAGCACCGGACGCGATATTCGGAGGTCGTGGGTTCGGATCCCACCGGCGGCATGGTTGTTTTTTCTGCTGCTTTATAAGTAATTTTCTTTAAGCGATTTATTAATCTAAGTATTATTATCCCACTGATAAGCATAACACATAAAAAAAAAAATTAACGTTCCCCTATGCACCTTGGTTTCGGTGACTGTTGGCTCCCTTCATAAATTTGTCAAACGGGCCCCTCATTTCATTTAACTTGTCTGCTAATAGCTTAACGAGGGTCTCGGTTCTGGCAGTCTTAATGCCATAGGTAGCATAAGAGGGCTCTCGCACAGTTTCCGCCCTCGCCGTTAGATGACGTTCTACGTCACGCTCGCGGTATTACAGGACGTGCTACGTCCGCCGCTATGGTCGAGGGTGGCGCTGGTGAACACTCTCAAGGCTCGCTTACACCCAGTAAACATAAATACCCACGAGAGCAGCAGATTGGACAGCCGTCGCCGTAGCTCAGTTGGTAAGAGCACCGGACGCGATATTCGGAGGTCGTGGGTTCGGATCCCACCGGCGGCATGGTTGTTTTTTCTGCTGCTTTATAAGTAATTTTCTTTAAGCGATTTATTAATCTAAGTATTATTATCCCACTGATAAGCATAACACATAAAAAAAAAAAAAAAATTAACGTTCCCCTATGCACCTTGGTTTCGGTGACTGTTGGCTCCCTTCATAAATTTGTCAAACGGGCCCCTCATTTCATTTATATATATATATATATATATATATATATATATATATATATATATATATATATATATATATATATATATATATATATATATATATATATATATACACCTGAATCGTGGCTTCACCACTCCAGTTACCCTTCCCCCTGTGGCGGCGGCCGCCGCGCAGGCCAGTCGTGTACGACCTCCTCATCATCTCCTCTCCCCACCAGTTCCTTTCCCCTCCCGAGAAACCGAGTCCAGCTTACCTCGTCTGCATTTAGTCTGGCAATGAGCCTCGTAACAAATGGCCCGAGTTTCGGAAGGAATTCACGTGGCTGGCTGGTTTTTGTGGTATAGTTTCCTCCGTTAATCGATGTGTAATTAGCGAAGCGCATGGTGTAGACAGGGCAACAAAAGGACACAAGAAAACCGCGCTGCGGAGGGCTGCGGTGGTTCGCTTTGATCTCGACCCACGATATTGATTGGCGATTCGGACGAGGCTTATATTCCGCAGGAACTTCCGAGTCACGCGGAAGCCAGAAGTCATGCACATCCACTGTCTCAGCGGCTATGTTAAATAAAACTGTATTCGATCGCGTCTGCACAGCTTGTAATGCCGCGTGTAGGGCAACTTGATGGAAGTGCACGTGATACACCACTCACCTGATATTTAGAGCAACGCTCAACCATTATTTACTTCGAGTTTTTCTCAGTGCCCAAACTTCTGAAATATCGAATTACTGGAAGAAAAAAAAAAGCAGCTACAACTTCCTGAGAGGTTTGTTCGACCCCGTTCTTTTTCTGCCCGTGTTTCTCTTCGTACAAGTAGGCCCGCAACTGTCAACAAATGGCACCCTAAAGATCGCTATATGAAACACATCGACTCGCGCCTGGCGGTATCGCGAATGCATGACTCGTCTTCCAAAGGAAGAGAAGAGGGAGAGGGAGATCGCAATTATGGGAAGTACTCGCAACAGCTCTTGAATCCGGAACTACTCCATACGCCGTTGCCATATACATACGCACGGGAGGAGGCAAGGGCGTGTACCTATTCCCGGGCGATGTTCCAGCTATAGCTTTACTTTCTCTTTACGAGCGGCACGTATGTGGAGAGAGGGAAAGCTGCTCGGTCACTGAGGCAGTCGCTTCGCTGCTATAGGCGTTTATGTATAGATATATGCTAACGCCGCCAATATATACGCACACACTGCGGACGCCGCAGCATCACATTTGCGCCCGCGCACTGTAATAATCGAGCAGGATGCTCGTCGCCCTCTGCTGACCAATTAAACGGAGACGCGCCTCGCTATCGAAGCGCCCTCTGCGGGCGTACACGACAACAGCTCCGGCATTTAATGGGACACTTACTCACTCACTTTCTCTGTGTTGCGTTTTGCTTTCGTGGGCTGTCGACAGCGCCCGAATGCAGAAGCGGGGCAGAGATGCTCGTACATGTTCGCACAGATC
>NC_135500.1:129562065-129607697 GCF_052857255.1 Amblyomma americanum
CATAGTCTATAGACTAGTCTATCGAATTTTTCTATAAAAAGTCTAGACTTTATAGACGAAAGTCTCTCGACAGTCTATAGACTAGCTACAAAATTTTGTAAAGGACACGCTCAGCATAAAGCTTTGATAGAAGCTGTGACTGAGCTAGAAGAGTGTTGTTAACGAGACGGGTTTCGTGCTCGAAAGTTCGAACTTAAATACATGAGAGGTTCGTCCGTCAGCCCCTGTATACTAACCAGTACTTATACAATCGTTAGCCTTCGCTTTCCGGAAGGGACAAAGCGTGAACGGTGACAACTAAAGTTGCAAAGGTACAGTATAGAAAAAGAGAACTGTGCACTAAGAGTTGCGCCGAGCTGTCTGTAGTCTCAAATTTCTCGGGACTCAGCATGTTTGGCCGATTGTGCAACGATTCTTGCTCATGCGTTTGCTTTCCCAGCTGTTCTCACCTCACCTTCAGGGGGGGGGGGGGGGGGGGGGGGGGCTGCTCCACGTGGCACGGCTAGACAGAGGCTGTGACGTCAACAGCGGCGGGGTCGCGAGTCCACGTATAGTACACCCATTCGTGACAGGGCTGCTATAAAAGCGCGCGTTGCATGCACCCCGCTGGCTTAGTTACGCGTCCTAAAGAAAGGCAAGCGACGTCCCGAGGCCGTCTTTCTCGCTGCTTATAAGCGTGCCAAAACGAACGTCTCACCACCGAGCGGCAACGCGCCGGGCGCTTTTAGCTGCACTGTGCGCGCAAGGCTGCATGCAGAGATGCACTGAAATTTCGAAGGCCTCAGCCCCTCCCGCTATCGAGCCCTCGGTGCGCGTTGCGTTTGCCTTTTCAAACACGGAAGTACCGTTTTAGCTGCTTTACGCGTGTCTGAGAGGTGTGTACTTGACAGTTTTCAGCACGCGAAAAAGAAAGAAGAAGAATGGGCATCTATGTATACGTTTCTGTAATGATGACGTAGCAGTACTGCGCCTGCCCACTGCAGGCGCCTGTGATGCACTGGCTTTAGTCTCGTTTGTTCAAATGGTCCAAACTTCAGTTTAGTGCACTTGCAGCCAGCGGGGCCCGCCTCATCTATTTACCATGTGGTCCCGCTAAACACCGGAAACACTCGAAATACTTAGAGCTGAAGGGGGGGGGGGGGGGGGGGGGAGTTTTGTTGCAATGCTGCCTTGAAGTCCACGCTAGAAGGTGCATAGCGTGATCCCTTTCATCGGTGATCAATAAGGTATAGTACGCCCGTTTTAACGATGGTCGGTATATGTCAGTTATCGTGGGCTTCCTCAGCGCGTGATACTGCGTTGTCCTCGATGGTTTCTGGAGCACCCGAAAAAGCGCGTGTTGCGCAGGGCCAGGTCTCAACAAAATTGTCACTTCTGTTCGTATATCTGTGTATCCTCAACTATATGCTCAAATCCGCGCTGCGCTTTGATCCTATTCGATATCTGTTTTTTTTTATTCTTATTTGGTTTCCATCATCGTATAGGCCTTAATGAAGGAGTATAATGTTGCGTCTGCATGTGCTGGCCCTACGTAGACAACAGAGGTGTTTGGCGGAGTTTGCACGAGCGCATTGAGTTATCCCAGCTGAGTGTGGCGATGAGGAAAGTGCACTATAGCAGCGTCTTCGACACGGAAGGACGGGGCCACTCATCGGTGTAAGCTAAAAGGTTTTCCTATCGGGGGCGAGGCCATACGCGTTGCCGCTAAAAACCTCCGCTGACTGATTTCTCACACGCTGGCCTACTAAAACTCTGATCAGAGCCGCCCAAAGGGGTCGGCACGCCAAACTTTTCCATAAAGCTTGTCCTCCGCTGAGCGAAAGAAGAAAACAAACGGAGAAAAGAAAGCGGAAGCAGGCTTTCTTCTGGCTTCCTGTCCGTTGACAGCGTTCGATTAATCACCTCTCGCGCCTTGCGTCGCTTATAGCCTGGTTCCGGAAACACATATATCTAGCTGCGCTAGTATATATACGAGCGCTATACAGATGTGCGAACAGCCACGACTTTGCGCGAAGAAAGTCGGCCGCTGCTCTGAACAGGGTCAAAGTTTCCGCCCGGTTCAGTGCAAGTATACGGACATCCGAAGAGCGCCTCCGAGCAACCGCGTGGAAAGAAGAGGCACGCTATGAATGGCAAGGAGTTACGAATTTAATGAAGGAAAAAAAAAAGAGCGATGAGGCAATAGGAAGCAAGGAAAGTGCTGCCTTCCCTTGAAGCACGAGGTCTTTTTTGTTGTTTGCTCACCACGCAACGCGGATCGGCACGCTTACACACACACACTAAAGACACACACGGTCATTCACGCTGAAACGCCGCGTATCTGTCTTTATACAAACAGCAAAGAGGCCGCGCGCGCTGCTATTTGCCGGGAGTCCGGTAAACAAAACACCGGGGAGTGCCCGAGAACGCGCTCACGAAAGTGCTCGGCCATTAAGCGGGCCAGGAATGCGTCCCGGATGGCCACTGCCTTTAATAACGTTTTATTAACGCAAAGAGGGCGTGAAGTATACCGCGGCGCCTAAAGAAGAAGCTGCACGGCGCGACGGGGTCGTGGCGAGCTGCCCGCAGCTCCCGTGTTTTATAGTTGCGTGTGTGTGTGTATAGCTGCTTTCTAAGCCCATCGCCTTTTGTCTTTGACCGTAGGGACACTTAAACGCGCCATCGAAGCGCTGGTGTTGCCGGCATTCCGAAGCTCCGAGCTCCTCCTCCTCAGCCTCCAGGGGCGAGGGTGAGGCGCTGCTTGTAATTGCTACGCTCAAGGAAAAAAAGATAATTAAATGGTTAAAATGGAAAGTATGAAAGGCTTTGAAGAGATCTAGCGACGAGGCTGCGCGAACATACCCCCCCCCCCCCCCCCCCCCCCCTTATCCTCCTTTGTATAAGTTCATCCTCCCAGTCCCCTCCCATCTTGTTGTAACGTAGGCGTTTGCTGCATCTGAGGCACAACAACGGAACAACCTGATTAGGCATTTGCAGAGATCCATTGTCCTCTCAGAGCTTGATGGGTCCTGGCGGGCGTCGTTAACTTGGCCGAGTACAGAGGTATAATTATCTTTTGCCTGGGCTCGTGTCGTGCTTTAGCTTTTATTTTCTTTTCTGTCAGTACGGATTAAGTCTTTCATGCTCAGATACGCAATACTATATGGCACTATTCGCCCTTAAAAACGTGCAGTGCGCGCGGCTAGCTTTCGGGTTTTACCTCCACCGATAACAGCGGATTTTAAAACGCATTGGCTTTATACAGCCCCGGGGTGCTGACCTCTGCAGTGTATAGGAGAAAAAAAAAAAAGACGCGTCCCGATTTGCGCAAGAAAAATAGAGCCATATCGAAATTCATTTTCAGGAGCAGCGATTCTGCTTCGCTCTCCGAAAAGAAAATAATAAAAGAGAGAAAAGCAGCGAAGAAAAAGTCTGGACAAGATGCAGACCGAAACGGGAGGCAGAGCGGCGAAAGACGCGCGAAAAATCTCTACAGTATTGGAGCTCGTCCGGCCACACGTTCGCGTCTGGTCTCGAACAGAAAACGATAAAACGGCGCGGCGTGCGTCGGGTAATTCACTGAAAGGCACTCGATTGAATTAGGGCCGCAGTAGGAGAAAACAGATGAGTTCGGAATGAAGCGAACATCTAAAGACCAGCCCCGCGCTTCGGAATTTCGCCGTCTTTCCCTTTCCACCCTCTTCGAAAAAACGTATAAACGCACTATATATATATATATATATATATATATATATATATATATATATATATATATATATATATATATATATATATATATATGCATTTGTATACGGTGATATGCACTATAGCCACAGATCTCAATCTACAGGCACGCACGTGCGAAAAACTTTTACATCGCGTCTGATGTTACGTAAAGGGCTAAAGTTTCGTCCATTTATCGCTTTCGCCTGCCCTTCGCTTGATCTCTTCGGTCGACGACGGTGCTTTGAAAGCTGCGCTGAAGAGGGAGCCACCGTCAGAAAACGCGTAATTGACGTCAGCCAGTGAAGTTGAACGTTTCCATTTATTTTTGCCTCTTTCGCGCGCTAGTGTTCGGAGCTCTCACGCTCCGAAAAAAAAAAAGCGTTTACACATGCACGTAGTGCGTGTAAGGTTACGCCTCTCTCTCTCTCTCTCTCTCTCTCTCTCTCTCTCTCTCTCTCTCTCTCTCTCTCTCTCTCTCTCTCTCACACACACACACACACACACACACACACACACACACACACACACACACACACACACACACACACACACACACACACACACACACACACACACACACACACACACACACACACACACACACACACACACAACACTACAACGCACACACACTACAACGCACAACTCTCGTGGGGCGAGAGGGAACAACATACAGTGTGCTGACTGTGTGGATGAAGGAAGCGATTTCGAGAGGAGCTCGTACGATGGGCCCAGAGGCGTGTCGGGTGAACACATGTGTTGTAGCCCTGCACCTGTAGATACAAAAGCGGAGAGCCGGCGTTTTCTCCACCGAAGCGAAATCGGAAGCGAGTAAGGGAAAGGAACGGTGAACACCCGGAAGAATTGAAGGAAGTATAAGGAACGGCGTATATAGTAGAAGGCCCCGCGCAGCAGCTTCGAAACATCGAAAGAGCGTTCAAGCGAGGAACATAGCTACTGCAACTCAACAAAGATGGGAGGGAGGCAGAGACAGGGGGAAAAATGCGGGTAAAGCGGGCGCACTTTGAAGAGCCCGCGTGTACAGCTTCATCGTTGGTTGTCGGGAGGATGGGCGTCCTCTGTAGGCGAGACCTGTGTTCGCTGGCGCGTCTTCTTGCTCACTTTTCCTTCTCGCACCGAAGAAAAAGAAAGAGGAGGAGGGTGGTATCTCGATTCGCTTCAACGTGTGTTGCAGCGAGCGCAGAAAAACGACATAACGAAACTATCGGGGACGAAAACTAAATAAGCGCGCGCTGAGAAAATAACGGCCGCAACTTTCACTCCATCCTCTGTTCTCTGCACTTTTTCCCCAAAATAAAGGAATCGGGAGAGGAGGCAGCCAACATTCTTTCCCGGGACTGTACGCTTTCTGTTTTGCCTGCAGGTTCCCTTGTTTCCACTTACCCTTTTTAACTTCCCTGCAGCCCCGTTCATTCCTTATTTGTTTTATTGTTTTATTTTCTTCTGCGCTACAAGCTCCGCACAGATGGAGGAGCATCCTGCGTGGAAGATGCTGCCGATCAGCTCTTTTCTCTCTTTCTCTCTTCTTTTCTATATCGGCCGGCGAATCAAGCAAAATGAAATCGGATCTGTATAGCGGCTTCTGCCGGCGGCGGCCATTGGAACTGATCAAAGGCAGACGCGCGGACGCCTGGTCGCTTCTCGGCGGAAGATGGGCTGGCTTGGCAGACGAAAAGGAAAAGGAATGCGATACGGCGCAGGAAAAGAAGAAAGTATTGAGCGCGCAGCTGCTGCTGCTGCTGCTGGCGGCGTCGGGAACGCGGTGTAATATAATCGCCCCCGTGTACGGGAGGATCTGACGCAAGACAAGAGGCGCCCCGAAGGAGAACGCGAACGAAAGAGGGAGGAATAAGGAGAGGAGAAGAAGGAGAGACGAACAGAACAGAAGAAACTGAGACAATGTCGGCCCTCTATGCCTCCTCGAGGTCGACGAGCTATAACGGGAAGCCGAAAGGCGTCAGGCTGGTACAGTCAAATCCCGTTACAACGAACACCACATTAACGAACATTTCAGATTAACGAACTTTTAAGAAATCCCACGCCGACTGCTTATAGTTTCAAATGTAAAAATATTTCACTACTACGAACTTCAGAATAACGAACATTTCAGAATAACGATCGTCATTTAATTTCAATGTCATCTTAACAACACCTCAGTACTACGAACTCATATCCCAAAATGCGAGGATTCTTAGATTTCAGTGTATCCGTCACGGCAGCCGGAGCTCCAAGCTAGCAGACGACGCAGCGCGAAGAGCAGGCGCCTTGCAACTTGCTTCCCGCAAAAACCTGAGATGGCGCTGGAGGAGAAACATGCGGGCGGAGAATTTTTTTTTCCTTCTCCGTTGCGGTACGCATCACGTTTTTCTTGCTTGTTTTTTCAGTTGTTCGCGTGCTGTCACCCGTGTCAGGCCTGTCCATCTTGTTTTTCTTCTGGTTTTTATTGTGTTCGAAGTGCGTGCCGGCGATCGCGTTGCCATGAGCTCAACAACTCCAACCACGCGGAAGAAGCGAAAGCAGTTTTCTTTGAGTGGGAAAGTAGGCATTCCGTGTCAGCCACAGATGCGTTGGACTGCTTGCGAAAACTCCGCCTATTTATAGCCAAAAGCGGCACAGCGACCGGAGGCGTGCATAAGAATGCGGACGGTCTGGAATCGTTCGTTCTGCAGAGTCTCTGCTGCACCCGTCAGTAGACGATCACGGACTATTTCAAATAAATGTGCCTTGTCCGACGATCACGTGTGCATTGTGTGAGAAAAGAGTTCAAGCAGGTACCGTTTCAAAGGTAGGACGTTTGCGTTACTGTAATGCTATTGTTATGGCTAATTTTTGGGCTTTCACTATAACGACCTTTCAGAATAACGAACGTTTTCCCGCGGTCCCCTGAAGTTCGTTGTAACGGGGTTTGACTGTATGTCGTACACACTCCGTGTGTTGCCGCCCATGGGCGATAGCAGCAAAGGAGGGTTCGGCGATCCAGTATATATTCGCCCACGAGCCGGTCGTCGTTGAAGACGTTCGCCAGTGCCACAGGGAAGAGTGGTCTTTTTTTTTCTCGGTTTTATTCGTTTGCTGGTTCACACGTGCCGAAGCGTCGTGTGGCTTTTACTTTGCATGTACGCCCCGCGCGAACGCTGGCCTGCCTCATCAATCAATCAATCAATCAATCAATCAATCAATCAATCAATCAATCAATCAATCAATCAATCGGTCTGCGGACTGTTCGTGAGCCACGTGAATCAAGCATGCGCATGCATTGTCGCCACATGCAAGACTATGTGTCACTCAGTTCACTGCAAACTACGCGCAGGCGCATTGTTGAAGTGCGTGTGTGCAAATCGCTCCGTTGAAGTTGTCCCTCTTTTTGTGCATGCGGCATGATTCCAAGTAACTCTTGGACGAAACAAGAAGGGCACGTGTACCCAGCCTCCAGGCAGGACAAGCGTATACGGATGCCCTTTGTGGTGGCGCAACGTATGAGTGCCATATCCGATGCCTCGCCGGCTGATGTTTGTTCTTGCTCGTGTACGCGTCTGCGCCCTTTTCGATGACGCATGTCCACACTGAAGCGTTGCGTCACTGCTGGGGCTCCCCACGCGAACATGCCGGGGCCGTATTATCGACAGATGATCAATACCGGTCGAACAAGAGCGAATGTTGCGCTGTCTGGCGTAGGAGAGGTGCGTTTTCTTCCCTTTGCCCTGGTCGTTCATTAAGGGGATTTGTGCCTGCTATTGTCACGGCTCCACGCGAAGTTTCCATTAGCGCCGTCGTCATTGGCGCTCGACTGTAGGCAAAACTATACGTTTTCATTTAATCAGATAAAACTAAGACTAACTACGCTGCATGCACAGCTGTCAGATTAGCTTCTGGCTATGAGGCCAGAACCTCGCTGTCGCTTCAGTCTGTCGCGCAGCGATACGCTTAGTCGAGGGTTCGACGGCATACCGTCTGGTCAGGAATCATGGCTTGATGAGGTTCACTGGTCACTGACCAAGGTCAACAAAAAATGACGTTTCGGGACGTCCAGCTGGTTGCTCATTGTGAACAAGGGAGCCGTAGCGCTCCCGAAACGTCATTTTTTGTTGACCTTGGTCAGTGACCAGTGAACCTCATCAAGCGATACGCTTAGCCAACTGCAAACCGCTCGTGTCATGCGGGAACGCCTCAGCGTTCTCTACTCAGCAGCACAGCCTGCACATGTGGCGCTCTTCCAAAATACCTGAGGTACTTCGGGACGACGCTGTCTCGGAGCCGTCCGCCAGGGGGGGTAACGTCCACGGAGGGCACATTCACAGTGTAGCAAGACATTCAGGCTGCCTAGTCTCAGTTCATACGTGATGCCTGACTAGGACGCTTCCTATCGCACGCTCAATATCGCACTTGCAACACACGAGCGTGTGTCCGCTGCCCTTTCCCGACGCACGGCGGTGTCAACAAGCGGCATGCTCGAAAGCAAAGTGGAAATGATTCATTCTGCTGTTCCACCAGTCAGCCGCATCCCCCGCGTCGTCTGCTCTACGCAATCTGAGATCAACTACTGCGGCATGCGTCGCGCTAGCGATGCGATAACGCCGTGCTTCTTTCAAGACCAGACGACACAGGGGAGAAGGGTCACTGCTGGAACAGCAAACTGCTTTCCCTTTCGTTTTCAAGCGCGCTGCTTGGCTTGCCGGCCCCACCATGCTTCCGGTAAGCGCTCCGGCCACGCTGCCGGGCGTTGCAAGTCGTATTGAGCGCGACAGTGCAGGTACAATGCCTATAATATTCTAGGAACCGTAGTACAGGCTAGTACAGGCACGCGCTGCGCTGTGTTCGAAACATGGCAACGACCACGCAGCATTCCCCGTGTTGCGCTTCTTGAAATCTTGCGCACAAAGTAGAAGACAAAACAGCAGAAATAGCCAACCGGCAGAAGAGAAGGTACGCACCGCAGGCGCGGCGACGGTGCAAGAAAACGCCTGTCGGAGTTGCGAAACCCCGTCAACAGCTCGTCCGTCTCCTGTCCGCCGCAATTCGCAACGCACCAGTTCAAAACGCTCTCTCTCTCTCTCTCTTTTCCTTCCCTCCCCGTACTGCGGTGAACAGAAGAAAGAGGGTCACCAGGAACGCCCATCGTTGTTGCGCGTTTCCCGACGCGCTGCATTCGCACGGCGCATTTTCCCAGACGACGCCTCGCAGACGGACGACGATGTCGACGTCGCGTGGGTGGAAGATAGCAGAGCAGCGCCCAGCCATGCAAAATAGGTCGGCCGTTCGTTTCTCGCCAGGGCATCGCGCCCTTGCCTGACGGTATATAGCCCGCCACCAGCGCCGGCCGAGCGAAAAATGCGATTGCACTCGCTCGCACGTGCAAGGTGGCGAAACAATGGCCGCCTGTTTGCTTTATCTGCTCCGAGGGGGGCGTCGTTCAGCTGCAGTGTTTGGACGGCTCTCGGGAAGCGAGACACGTGGGAAGGGGGCGATGTTGCGTGCACGCGGAAAGGGGATAGAATGAGCTCGTGGACTCAGACGGCCGCGTTGTGCCTGTTTAGATTAGAGTATGCAGCGTCTTAGCTAACACGGCCTCTTTGTCTGATCTAGAGCACGGGGACCCGCAGTCCTGTCCGTGGGTGGGAGTCAACGCAGTCTGTTGAAATCCCGGTTTCGCCTCATTTTATGCAAGGACGTCGCTGTATTCAAGTGAATATGCTTTGTTGTCTTAATATGCGACGCTGTCAGCGAATGTTGCCTGAGCACTAGGTGGCGAAAAATCACGGGAGTAATTTGACTGCATACTCTGCTCGTTAATGTGTCCATCCCCTCTACTGCCTATACGCTGCTGTCAGAGGCGTGTCTCAATTACTCGGCAATCGACAGCTGTGTGCTGCTGTCTTCGAAACCGCGCGCGCGTACCTCACCCCCCCCCCCCTTCATATATAACCAACATGAAGTTAATCGTTGCCGAACTTTTGAGCCTGAAGTTTGGCCTGCCTCTGAAGCGTACAGGAAACCAATAAACCAATCAATCAATCAATAAATAAATAAATCCTGCTGCTGTAAGCAGTCTACACACCCACGACAAAGAACTGTGTCGCCGAAACTAGCCGTGTTTGTCTCCTCTAGACGGCACCACCACATGAAACATGAATTTTTTAAACTACATGGCCTGCTCGAATGAAAACATTTTCATCGTAACGCACGCCGCCGCGGCGACGACCTCGCGTGCGTCGTCTATGTGCAGGCACTCGGAACGGAGAGATTCCGTCGACGACGCTGCAGCCCATAAAAGAAGGCGACCCAGCAAGCCGCACTTCTTCGCACGTGTGTATACGCTGCCATACCAGGCAGTCCAACGCAAAAGCCTGGCGCAAGAAAATCAGCGCCGCGTGTCCTCGCAGTCCGTCACGGTCCGCAAACAAAAGCGAGACTTCTCCGTCGGTCGGCGCAACCTCGACCTCCCGACGCCGCCGACTCTGCGCGTCTTCTTCGTCGCGCGATGCAAAGAAAGAAGGAAAGAAAGAACGGCACACGCGGTGCGAAAGAAAAAGAAAAAAACCCGCGGCAAACAAACCCGAACGCAAATCGTGCGCATACGCCGAACGGCCGCGCCGCCGCGGAGAAGGCGCGATCCAGTTTGATTCGCGTCGCGCGAGGGCGAGAGCAGCGTGTGCGACCGACCTCTTCGATGATGAGCCGAGTCGTGGAGGCGCGGTCCGACGAAGAGAAAGGGACGACGACGCGGCGTAGGCGGCGGTGCGGGAAAGAGAAGGCTGTTTGCTCTGGCACGTAGTAGTGGTACCACAGCCAGCCACGACGCCCGCCCGCCCGCACGCGCAAAAAGCACAAGCATAAAGGGCGGCCGTCTGCTCTTCTACTCCGACCAGACCACACACGAGGCGCTGTAGCTGCGCTGGTTGGTTGGTTGGATGGCGTACGCGAAAAACTGGAACGGACGAAGGTGGTGCGGTAAGCCTGGTCCTTATTCGTATGGGACTCGCTGGTGATGCTAAGCCGCCCGCCACGGGGCTTTGCGTCTCGCGAGCACCGCCGTATTGACGATGGTGGCGCCGCCGCCCCTGGAGCGGACGACGGTGGAATCGTGACGGAACGACGAGGTCGTCTGCACTTCGAAAGCGGGAGATTCATTCCTCTCTGCTAGGCTTTGGCGGTGCGAAGACCTTGATTGCAACTCTGACGAGACGTCATAACGTCGTGTCTGTAAATGAAAAAAGGAGCGGAGATAAAGAAACAAAAATGACGCTGTTCGTGTGACGAGGCCACGCATATTCGCTTCTTCTGTGTGTCAACCGAAGTTGTGTGAGTGCAGGAAGGGTACCACCGCGTCTTCTGTCGGTTGAAATTCCAGCTGAGGCGAAGAGGATACACACCACGTGACCGGAGGAATTCCCCTGCAATCCGCATTCTCATCGATACATAATGCAGGGAGCGCTTGAAGACTTTCATACTTTTTTTAAAAGTATTTCTTGCTGTGTGCCCTATTGGCTAAACACCACAAGACCCAGAGGTTAATCCGGTGACGCGTCCACTGGCGAGCAAGCTTTCGGACGCACATACAATGTTTCCCGCTGCATTCCGACCGTAAGAAATCGAGGCCGGCTTTGGGCGCCGCTTCCTCTGGCTTTCCCGAGGCGAGGCGGTGCAAAGACGCGCACGCAGACTGACCCAGGCTGTGCAAATAGACGAGAACTTCAACTGCAGCCTGCAAAGCCGAACAAGGAAACGGCAATGGAAGCTCGAAGGAGGAGCGGTCGAGGCCGGGACTGTCAGGTTAACGTCAACCTCCCGCCAGCGGCACGTCTCTCGAGACTGACGGCAAGAAGAAGATAGGGGCCTCTTGCCAAACACTTCTCTCGGAGTCTCTTTGCAGAAGGCCGAGGCCGGTTTCTTAATCCTCGCACGCTCGCCGGCTGCGTGTTCGGTGTGTGCTGTGGTAGGCACTCGTGCCGCGCGAAAGGAGCCCAAGATTTCACGCCTGGTCCCCCGTGGACGTGCGTATGCGTACTCGCTGTGTGTTGTACCCCAATCTTGGCTCGCCGCGGAGTTGACCTTACGTAGGGCTTTCCGGAGGGATGTGTGTGTGTGTGCAAGCGCGCGGGTTCTCGAAGGAAGAAAAAAAAGAATAGCAAAGCGACCTTCGCATATTGATGGCGTTGGAGTCGCCCCATGTAAATAAATCTGAGGTGGAAGTTAGCGAAGTGATGGGAAGATTGTGGCTGAAGAGCAGAGAGGTGACATAAGGTTGGAAGTGTAGGGAAACTTATGTAAAGAAAATGGCGAATTGCAATAACAATTAAACAAAAATAAAAAAGCCGCGCATGGTGGCAGCTGCCACCACCCCGTTTCAAAGGGACGCTCCTACCTTCCATCCATCCATAGACGCAAAGCGACAGGGTAGAAAACAGCAGAGGTCCCAGTGTTTATTAGTGTGGCGACTTTATATTAGGAGTTAATACGCGGGACTATTGGCCATCGCGCGCCGCTTATTCCGGAATCCAAGTAGTGCAAGTGGGTGGTCGTCTCTCAGTTGAAGGGGCTGAGATTGAAAACGAGAGAGAGGATAACGAGGAAGTCCTAGGTGAAAACAAAACGCTCTCCTTGCGATGAATGAAACGCTAATGCATTCTGTTCCCTCATTTCGTGACTTTGCTTTCCTGCTGACATCATTCGCAGATGCTGTAACTTGAACAAGAAAAAAGGGCAAAATTTTTAATCATACATAAAAGAACTTCGTGTAGCCCCCCCCCCCCCCCCCCCCCCCCCCCCCTTCCTTTTCACCGCTTCCCTATTCGTGACGGCTCTATTCACGCGTCGGCGAAAGAGCGACAGGAAAGCTAGCAATTTGTCGTTCGCACCCGAAAGACAATTAAGGTCTTTTCACCCCTAGACTCGAGACGGCGCCAACCTTGCTCCCTCTACATCCGGACGAAGCAGCGGGAGGCCTGCGCACAGCGCGACGAGATCGGTGTAGCCCTCCGTGTGATCGCTCCGAGAAAGCCGTTCTTCCTGACATCCCTTCGCCTCCACCTTCTTCTCTCCTTCCCAGAGATCTCGCTACTCCACCGTTTTCACACTCTGAGCCCCCCCCCCCCCCCCTCCCTCTTGCAAGCGTCGGCAGGGAACACAAAACGCCTCGCGTGGAGAAGAAACACGAGCGGGACAGAGCGCGCAAAACAAACAACAGATCCACCGTGCAACGGAGCTGCAAAGGGGGGGGGAGTCTTTTCATCGTTCACACATGTGGAACCGGCGAAGCTTCTAAACTCCCGCTCAGTACCTCTTCTCTCACCTCCTCCCCCGTTCCTCTTTCCGCTCAGTCGCTCTCGCCCGCAGCTGACACCCCTCGCGGCAGTTTCTCTTTCGTCTGATCGTCGTTTTCGACTCCCCTTCGTGCGCGACGTTTCGGCGTGCGGCGTTTTGCTCTCCTCGCCCTGCGGTGCAGATCTCGCGAGCGAGGCACCACCCTGCGTCGTGGCCCCTCCAACTTCATCCGTACTTCCTCTGCCGAGAGTGTGTCCGGAAATTCGAGCACTAACTCACGGCTCTCGCCCGGAGTCTATTTCTCGTCTTTCTCCCGCTATCCCCCCCCCCACTTTCCCCCTCCATTTGGCTCACTTTCACCCACATCTCCGTTTCCTACGGCACCCCCATCTGCGCGCCTGCGAGTGGCGCACAATCTCCGCGCAGTTGTTTTAAACTTGCCCTCGCTTCCTTACCCGCGCGCCGCTGCTCTGTCTGTGTTTGTCGCTGTTCGCCTACACTTCTCGCGTGTCTCCTCCTGCGGTGCGCAGCGGCATAGAGTTGTCAACGCCTGAACGCAGAACACGCTGTCATGCCACCCCCGCCCGCGCTCCCTTCTGCGTACACCCCCCTCGGCGCGCTTCTGTCTTTCGACTCCGAAACACATGCTGCGCCCCTAGCGGGCGCCAGGGGGCAGGAGAGAAGCGGAACTACTCGGGAGCCTTAGGAACTACGCCCTGAATGGAAAAGGAGGTGGTGGGAGGCGCGTCAACGGCGACGCTATGCTACTGCTGAGAAACAGAAGAAACATCAGAAAACGAAGACGAAAGACAAAAGAGTGTCAACTTCCCTCCCGTCCCGCTCCCGAAAATGGAGCTTCAGTTCCTCCCCTGCTGCCTCCCTCTTTCTGGAGTCCGGAGCCTGCAAACTGATCGTACGGAGGGAGGCGGAAAAGAGGGGGGTGCAAGACGACGGGCGTGAACAGCCGGGCGCTGACATATTCGCGAAATCCCAGGCCGCGCTTCGCCTGTGTGAGCATACAGGCTGGCGGCGTGGAATCTTCCCAATCTGTAGGGAGCCGACCGTGTAAGCAAAACGCAGCTGTCGTGCAAAGATGCCCCCCCCCCCCCCCCCCCTCTCTCAACCCCCTAGATGCTTGCTCCCCGTTCCCCTGACTGCCACTGGCGCCGCGACTGTGTGTGCATTGTTCGATCATCATGTTGCTGCTTTTTTTTTCTCCCTTCCGACGAAGAAAGCGACTCGGTTCGCTTTTTGCTCTTTCTGAATGCTTTGAGCGTCACTGGCCGATACCATTTGACAGTGGACGCCCAGGCGTCGATCATCTGCCGTGTTCCGGCGGAGGAGTTCTTTCGAGGAGATGGAGTGGCGAGAGAACGACTTTAGGCCGAAAACGAGTTGTCGAAGCAACGCGGTCCTGGGTGAAAAGGGCTAGAAAAAAAAAAGAAGAAACGAGAGGAAAAAAACGCGCCGATCGCGAGAGAGCGCGCGAGATCTGCCCCCCAAGCAAAATGTGGCTTAGAAAGAAAGGGAACGGAAATGCGCACGCTTAAACAATACGGAGGCTGGAGAGAGTAAATGCATTTCGGCCCGCAACTTCTATCCGTATTTGCGCGACTGCTGTGCGGACATAAGTAAGCGCGCGCTCGGCCGGCGCCTCCAGGCGGCGCTAACGCCGTGGTTCTGACACTTTGCACCAGGTGTCGCAAACGGTTTCTTCTTCTCTGCTTGTTTACTCCCCCCTTCCGTTGTTAGGATGAGACATCAGCACTTCGGAGTGACAGCTTTGCACCGTACGATGCACGCAGAGCGTTGAAAAAGCGGGAAATGGCAGAATGTCGGCGGAATACTATTGATCCGTATGAACCACTTCGCTGGTGTGCAATTGTTGGCTCTTTGAATCCTTGCGTGTTCACACAAACAAAGCATGAAGGAGAAATGGAAGTAGAGAACCAACTTCCGGATTCGTCTTTCCTTAGTGAAGTTACACCTCTTATACATGAAATGAAGCTTTTCGGAAGGAACGCGAGAAACCGATGATTGCGTTTCCGAAAGAGACTCCGCTCAGCTGGTCTTCTTATGCGGACGTGCGTTGCCCTTAGTGCCGCCTTGTTGTGGAAAGGGGGGGGGGGGGGGAGACGCGGGACGCATCTCGAAGGAAAGCGAACCGACTAGTTTTTCGCGCACAGCTCGTCGCTGACACGTGTCGACCGCAAATGGACTCTCGCGGCCTGGATCGCCTGGACAGACTGCTTCGGAGTGTAATACCCGTTTTCTCGGGCGCTGCCTGCCCGTAAACGTTGTTTTCTTTTCCTCCTCCCCCCAACACTTTTCCGTATCCTCCCCTTTCTCGTCTCAGTTCCGTTTGAGGCAGCCAGCAGTTCTTTCCTCCCCCAGCTGCCTGCGCCTCTACTCATTCACGAAAGAATTTCAGAGTCGTCGCCTGCGCTGTATATTCGCCCTCCCGCCCTTCGTTCCACTTTGGGTTTAATTGCGCGCCCAGGGTAACGATTAACGTTACGACCGCCATTCCGAGATCGGAGCCGGCGAGGCTTCGTTTAAGTGCCCTTCCTTCCACTTCTGTATCTTCCCCGTTTCCTCCGCTTTTTCCCCCATTTCACCGCCCCCCTCCCCCTTGCCTCGGCAGTTTCCGGTCTAGGAGTGCTCGCCTGTCGGGCACCTTATTTTTCGCATTTCAGTCGACTCTATCCTTTAAAAGACCCGCATCGGAACCTCCGGCGGAAAGAAATGTTATCGCTGTTATTATTATTACGATCGTTATTTTCCCGCTTGCGTTTCGAGAACCTTTCGCCCGTCGAGGACGTATATACCGTGGTTCTCGAGAAATAACTTTCAGAGGTCCCATCAAGCGGCGGGTGGAGATATAGGAAATGGCTGCGCGCGTAATGGCGGTGCGAGCTCGCCTTCGGTACAGAAAAAAAAAAAAAGAAACGACAATTCAACGCTCTTGGCGTCAATGATGCGTGGGAAGGCGAAGCTGTACGAGGCTGCGTGAAAGGGTGTACGCCCCTGAATAGTTATCATTTCCTGCGGGTTCTTCGCCTGCATTGGTCTTTTTAAGACATATCACGTGACACAGCCAATCGACGTATTAACGGAACGGTACTGTGATAAACCCTAACTATTTTGTCGTCGCAGTCAAAGCCGTACCGAACTTCTCCTATCTCTTATCTCTCTACAGACTATAGAGCACGGATATAAAACAAAAATGTAGAAACCGGATGACTCGGGGGGGGGGGGGGGGGGGGGGTGTTTAGAAAGTTGGCGGTGGAAAAGACAAGTTGAGGCGTAATGACAGAAAGGCTGAGGGTTAGGAAAGGACACGGTATTCCGGACGGCGCCATTTCTAACACCCGCGCGGTTAGGCTTTGTTCTGCGCCAGGACTATCAGTCACTATTCCCTCTCTCTTCTTTCTCTCTTCTTTCTTTCACCAGAGTTCCAAATGCCTCGCACACTTCGCTACTGTCGGGAAACTCAAAATGGTGAGGCGCTCGTGACCGCGACGCGCTGCCGAAGGAATTTGCGGGAGAACTATCAGAACTTTTGGAACGAAGCGCTGTAATCAACACAGGAGGACGGGAGCAT
This sequence comes from Amblyomma americanum, assembly GCF_052857255.1. Classification (NCBI taxonomy): domain Eukaryota; kingdom Metazoa; phylum Arthropoda; class Arachnida; order Ixodida; family Ixodidae; genus Amblyomma; species Amblyomma americanum. The sequence goes on from NC_135500.1 coordinate 129,578,657, forward strand.
GAAATGGATGAAGTGCAACAGCAGGGACCCGAGCATATTGATTTTGAGTATTAGGTTTGAAAGAGCTAGGACTACAAAAGAAAGAAAGAAATAAATAAAGAAAGAAATTTCAGCTACTCGGCACTACACCAAGAGATAGATAGATAAAGAAGAGGAGGGAAAGGCTGGGATGTTAACCAGAAAGGGTTTCCGGTAATGATATACAGGGTGTCCACGCTAGCTTTAGCCAGGGGTTAAAAAATAAGATATTTGAGGTAGGCCAGGGAAACCACTTACATACAGCTACCAACCGGCTTGCGCATCATAGGCAATTTTTCGTTTTGCAATTAATTAATTAGCAATTAAGATTTTTCTGAATGCGTAAATATTGACTTTAGACAGCAAATGTGAATGAATATCAAAGTTGGAGAGCACCTTCAGAAACCCCCATTCCATTTATTTGCGATAAAGAAAGCCTGACGTGCATCTTTTTTCCGAGCTCCAAAAAAAGCCTGCGAAATACGAAAAAAAAATCGCGTGACTGGCGCATTCGCGCGCCACGATTGTGCTGCTCTCAATCCTGGCTTGAGTGAACGAATGTCGACGGTGGTTGCACCGTCACGTATGCAGGCTGGCTCGCCCGGGCGTCGCAACCACCGTCGACATATCAGCCTGCCGCAGCAGTGGGGTTGTCGCGCCTTGCCAGCAGCTGATTTCGTTCACTCAAGCCAGGATTGAGAGCATCACAATCATGGCGCGCGAATGCGCTAGTCACGCGATTTTTTTCGTATTTCGCGGGCTTTCTTTGGAGCTCCGAAAAAAGATACACGTCAGGCTTGCTTCATCGCAAATAAATGGAATGGGGGTTTCTGAAGGTGCTCTCCAACTTTGCTGTTTACATTTGCTGTCTAAAGTCAATATTTACGCATTCAGAAAAAATATCCTAATTGCTAACGAAAAATTGCCTATGATGGCAAGCCGGTTGGTAGCTGTATGTAAGTGGTTTCCCTAGCCTACCTCAAATATCTTATTTTTTAACCCTTGGCTAAAGCTAGCCTGGGCACCTTGTATATTGTATGTGTGTTTGGGCGCTCCAGAATCGGCCCACACTGAAGATTCGAATAAAACGGTTCAGCTACGGAACCGTGCAAGTAAAGGAAAGAAAGCAACAAATGAAGTTCCATAACAGGTGGCGCTGCTAGAAATGTGAGGTTTGAGGCCCGACGAGAGTAATTTAAGTACGTAGCACGCAGTAAAACTTCATTGGCGTTGAGTTTGAGGGAGAAGGGCTAGAAAATGGACGTTAAAGGCTCGGCAGGTACCAAATAGCGCCAGCGTATTGTAGCAGCGTGGCCTGCACGCGTGGTAAGCCAAAGAGCATGTATACAGAAGCCGCCACCTGCACAACTCAAACCTTTTGCTCCTGGAGTACGCGTATTGTAGTTTCCCGCCGTTCTTGTTGTCATCTCCAAAGTGCGGCACTGCGCACGCGGGGGATGACGGTGTAAGGAAAGAGACAGAGAAAGAAAGATAGAGGGGGGAGGGTTGCGCGCGAGCGGGAACAAAATTAAATCAAACCAATCATTAGACCCCACCCCTGGCGTCTGGTCGAACCCTTCCCTCTCCTCCGAGGCCCTCATTATCCTTTCAGTCCAATTCCACTAAGAGGGTTCCCTCAACGCCAAGTCCTCTCCTTTTCTCTTACCTCATAGTATCTCATTTTACTTGTTCCATTTCGTTGCCCGTTTTACCGCCGCGCAAGGCCTTTCTCTCACGCTGTCTTTCCGGCCCTCTGCTTTTACTTTTTTTTGCTCAAGTCGAAACGTCGTACCAATCCCCGCGAAGGCAGCCAACGCTGCTAGGTGCAGAGAACACCCAGAGCTTGAGTCATCTTTCCTTTTTTTGCTTTTTCCCATCGCTCGCTTGTTTCACGCTGCTTGGGGGCTCCTTTTGCCTGCTAATGGCAACGCCGTCGTTGCCGCCGGCGGGGCCCGCGTCAGGGAGGCATCAAGCTGTCAACGCGGTAGGGCATAAATGGTCGGCGCCTCTTCCGCCGCCGCCCGTCCTTCCCGCGCCATTTTGGCGGTGACTGTGCCTTGCTTCTGCTGCTGCTACTGCTGCATCTGCGTGACGGCGTGTGCGCGTTCCTCGGTCGCGGGCGGTCGGTCTGTCCGCGGCGCGTTGACGACTTGACAACGCCTGGTCCGGAGGAGAGACAAATTACGGTCTGCGAAGAACCCCCCTGCAAGGACAAACCAGGAGCCCTGAAGCAGGAAGAACGACTTGAGTCTCTCCCCCGCCCTCCGCCCTCCCCCTCCCATCCTCCACCACCGCTTATATTTCACTTCTCCCCCTTACCTTTGCACCATCAGCCTCCCATCTTCCAACTTCGTGCTTCTCTGACATGTCGTTCTCAATGGCTGAACATACCAAGAATGTGGAATGCAACCTGTTCGATGTGCGCCAGGACTTCCGAAAGGGGTTGTGCGACGTTGGCCTCCGAGATCGTGTGCGGGTTGCGGTAGGCTGTGGCGCCTACGGAACTGTTGATGTACCCTTTACCCGTCGAGGTGGAGGTGGGCGCTTGGGTGTCGTTACGCTGGCATCAACTATTCTTGACCTTTTCTTTTTTTCGGCCCTTGTTTGACAACTGCTGCTAATGACGTCTTATGTGCATGTTCCGGTAAAACAAGGATGCTGCTATTGATGTACAGGAGCCGCGCCTTCCCGCTTTAAGAAGAAATAAAAAAAATAGCTAAGGACGAGATAAGCTGTCCGAGATAACCGAACTAACGGACCGCCCATCCCCGCGGCGATCGTGCATTCGTAGTGATGACGGGTCAGGAAGAGCGCGAGCGCTCGTTGTGATTATCTGGTACCATTAATGAATAGTTTCTTGCCTTGAGCTATGAACGTTTAGGAGCTAGACAGGGGGCTCCTGACTAGGGCTACCACTACACTAGTCCGCCTTGCATCGTCCAAGCTGTTATCGAGACTGTCAAACTGTCTGTTCGTCTTGGTTTTCTTGCTGCTTCTCTCAGTCGTGCTTGCAACAGCTTAGTCTATACTACGCGCGTCAGGTAAAGAAAATAAGTTAAAAAAAACCTACGGCTTCAACCCAAGAGATCTTTTGAATCTTGTGTTCTGCGTGCTAAGCTGCGTTTGAGGTCTGAATGCGTACTTGTTCATCGGATCCGCAAGTCGCGTCCTAGAATAGTATTTTCGAAGGGTAAATTGCCGTTTAATCTGTATAGTTGCTGGCTTTTGGATCAGCATTCGATACCCCTTTTAGATACTAGAACGCGAATTACGAAGGTAATCGAGGCGAACAAATTTTGTATGGTTAATTCTCAGATATTTGTTTGTTAGTTCGGCACAGGATATGTGCGGGGTACGAGAAATCGAGGATCCCCGAGGAGACACGGTTGAATATAAATTATAGCGCTTAGCTCAGAGCATATAGCCAGAGCGTTTCGCGGCGTTTACGCGACCGGTAATGACGCCCGCGAGCTCGAGAAGGGAGGGCGCATACGGTTTGGAACCGAAGCGGAATTGCTTTTCACGCAGTGCAAATGGACCGACGTAGCGAGCGCCGCGTTTTAAAATTCCGCGCGACCCGTCCGAGCCCTTTAGAGGTCCGATTGCGTATCAAAGCAACCGGCGCCGTATACATCGTACACAAATCGCGAAAAGTACACCGTCCACTTTCGCTCTTCGCGTATAGTCTTCTGCGAAACGAAGAGGAAAAAAAAGGGGGGGGGGGGGTCGTGAACGTTGCCGAGAAAGGGCTACACTATGGAGTGGGCCTGCATCGGGTTCTCAGTCACCGCTAAAAGAGCCGAACCACACATACACTCGGGAGTGGGTGAAGATTAAAGAGGAGGTGTTGCTGCACGTTTTCGACAGCAAACGCGACGCTTAGCCCCCCCCACCCCCTTCCTTAAATTTCTGCTGCCCCTATCCTCCTGGTTTCGATAAAGTGACGTCTTTATATACGACGGTCAGTGCGCAAAGTCGCAGAGTTGAAACGCGCTGAAAAATCTGGAGCAAAAAGAAAATGGATCGGGAAAAGAAGAGATAACAGAAATGAAAGCAAGGGTAAAGAAAGAACAGCTGAGGCGACGGGCTTCGCATACTGAGCAGGGCCAATACCGGCGTGGAAGTTAATAATGACGTCTCGATGGCCTCCGTGACGGCGCTTGATGCGAAGTTAGGGACGTGTGTGTGTGTGTTTGCGTGCGTGTTTTGAAGTCTCCAGGCGTATGACTACTCTTTTATACCTCCGTGCATCGAGCGATGCATTAAACGGATCGCGCGCGTCATCCACTCAGATACGTCGGTGCGATGTGCGAACCATGCGGGCATAGAGCGAGCCCAAAGACAGACACGAAATGCATTGGTTCCTTTCGAGATCGGAGAGAGGGGGGAGGAGGAGGAGGAGGAGGAGGAGGAGGAGGAGGAGGAGGGGGGAAGCCGGCGGCAGTGAGCAATGCGGCGGTGCTGTTGGATGCCTCAAGGTCCTTCTTCCGCGCCTGAGAGGCTATCCGAGAACGCTCCGCCGGCCGCGGTAATTTATAGTGGATTACATTCCACTCTCGGAAAAAGAGGAGGAGGAGGGGGCGCGGAATGAAGAGAGCAAAACTTTTACGACGCCATAAAGGTCACCAGCCGAGATTGAAAAGAAAAAAAAAGAGGCTAAAACAGAACGGCGGGTGGTGTGGTAGCTGCGGGGAGGGCCTCCCGCGGGCTTCCTAGAGCGCCCGTGTGCGACCGTATATATAGCGCTATACTCGGTATGGTGCGCGCGCGCTCTCGTCGGGGCAATTTCCCGGCTTTCTTAGTTCGCATTGGACTTTTATTATTTCTTATGTTCCTCTTTTTTTTTTTAGGATCCCGTGGTTGTTCTTTTGTTGTGCTCTAGAAAGTTGCGTTGCCGAGTTTTGTGCGCGGCCGCTCTCCAGAGGGAGAGAGATTCAGGCTTTGAGCCTGCTGCGCATGCGTTGATTATTTCTTATCTTTCCTTGTGCCTTTTGTGGAATCATTCCGCGGGACTCGCGGTGCGCTTCCAGAGATTTTTTTTTAGAGCAACGGAAAATGAAGAGGCGAAGCCATTTGTGGAAGCACATTGCCCGCGCACACGCACGCACGAACGCACGCACGCACGGCGAGCCTTGTCTTGTGGCCAGAGGAACGACATTGTACGCCATGAGCCAAAAAAAAAAGTAGTGTTGCCTGGCAGGCCTGGCAGGAAGAAACATTCAAGTCGGCTTGCTTATGCGCGTAGAAGAAGAATGGCGGGAGAGGAGGAATTGCAGGCGCGGGGAGAGAGAGAGAGAGAGAGAGAGAGAGAGAGAGAGAGTAAAGTGCCTGGCTCGGTTAGCGCGGCCTGACGAGATGGCGGTGACAGCGACGGTGAAATTACGCCGAAGTAGACGACGTTATAATTACGCATTCGCGGAAAAGAAGGCTTCTTCGGTAATGGTTTTCTAGCTCGGAACAGGGACGAAAGAGGCGTGCGCTGTTATACTTTGCATTTCCTTGAACGAGTTGCTCGGAGCTGAGCTCGAGACGTCGACGAGATGTGATAACTTCGCCTTGCGCTCTTGCGTATTTTTGCTCTTCTTTTGGGACCACTGTTTGTTTTGCTGCTTGTTCAGTGGAAGTCGTCCAGGGACGGGAAGCTGAAATGATTGCTTTTCGGGGTGAAGAAAGAAGCAGCAAGGAAACGCACACAGGGCAGCATTCCTTTGCGTAATGTGCTGTGCCTATGGTTTTTCTCGTGTGTGTTACTCAGAGGATTGTGAGTTTTGATGGAGACACGCGGTGGGCAACTATTCTCGACTGAGGTCTTTACAGACGTGCTTCTCAATTTTTCTTCGAGCGGCACTTTGTGCTGTCCATATTTCACCTTCAGGTGTCCATATTTAGATAAAAGCGGCGAAATAGGATTTTAACGCAACTAGCGCTCAGACTCCGAGAAAGGTGAAGTGTTTTAGCACAGGAGACGTATCGGCGTAGACATAAGCCGTACTAACATGCACCTACTTATTGAGCGCGCGCGTGTAGACTGCAGTCGCACTGTAAAAAAATGTAATGTAGTCTCACGGTTTGCAGGAAGGCAGCCGGGATGCACGCTTGCGCAACAGGTCAGGTACACGTTAAAGGGGCTCTGAAACGCCTTCCGAGGAGAGCACATCAACTCTCTCAATCACTGCATCGTGTTGTCATGAAAACCGGAGCCAAATAATACTCTTCTACACGCAGCAGACGACCCACAATCACGCGTCAAAGTTGGAGAGCCCTTCCCGGGGACTCTTTCATGCTCGCACCCTCCTCCGACCCCCGCATCTGCGTAGACGAGGTGAGAGGTGGCCATTGGTTAGATTCTTTCAGACGTCAGACAGCTACCATGGCCGCGGCCAATAAGCCGCTTAGCTCCGGCGGGTCGGGAAGTTCCGCTCCGAGATGGGGGGTCGGCGAATGAGCGCCTACCTTAAAGCGTGCAAAAAGTGACGAGAGGAAAGGGAAATGTGGGAAGACTCTGAAATTCAAATTGTAACTACAGATAACTCAGCTTCTACAAAGCGCGCTTAAAAAATTCTTGCTGGACACTATTCGTGAAACGGCGTGCTTCAATATCCCAGGCATGCGGCAACTTTATTAGAGCCCCCTTCACAGCCCCTTTAATGCTATATACGCGTACGCTAATACGCCTCCGCTATGTTAAAACTCTTAATGCTGGACGGATGATTTATCTGAACCGGCCGCTATGAGTTCAAGCCACTTTCCGTTAAAAGGCACATGAGGGCAGGCGCATTCTTTACCCTGCGTTTGAATCCCCGGTCCCCCGCAAAGCCGTAGTAAGAGCAAAAAATGGTTCACTGCTTGCGGGCTGAGCCAATCGTGCAGAGTAGCCCTTCAACGGCGTGCGTGAGCCGATCATTTCCACGTCGCCGTAGGCAGCGACGTTCTGGTTTCCAACGCGCGAATCAAGGACTCACTATTAGAAGCCTCCTGTAATCTTACCTCAAAGACCTGCGCGTTTTTTCCGGGCTCCACCTCCTTGTTCGAGCCATCGGAAAGCACGCAGTAGTTTCCGACGCAGTCGAGCGAAGCCACTTCCGGTTGCTTGCCGTGTGTTCCCGAAACCCTCCCCTCCCACGTAGGAACATCGCCAAACAGACTTCGCGGCGCGGAGGAAAGACCGAACACCTTGCGGAGGTGATCAAGCAAGAAACACGTGCATACACTCGGAACAAGTGATCCGGCTAAACTCGCGCGTGCTAAAGTTCGCATACCACTCTTCACAAACAGCACCCCCTTCCCCACGCCCTGCCAGCCCTCTCCCCCCTTCGCCACAAGCACTTCGTCATAGCTCGGTATTCACGGTCGCTTGATTTGATGTACGCAACAGACGCCGATGCGTTGCTTGTTATGCAGAGGTTAAAAAAAAAGCGCGCGGGACAAACACTAAAGAAACCGGGATCAACCGATGCCGCCAGCAGAGGGAGGAGGGGAACTTGCAGGCAGCCGTGGAAGGAAGTGGAAGCCTCTGCGACGGCTGCCTCGGGTAGCGGCAATAGACTCTTCATTAGACGGAGCCAATCAGAGGCACATTCAGCGAGGAGTGAATCGGCCAATCGGAGAAATGCGAAACTTGAAATCCGACACCCGTTACGTCATCATCCATCACGAGCGATCCGCCGAACGCCGCCGTCGATCGGCTCCGGCAGTGGCAGCGGCGGCAAGGCAGGGCTTCGTCTCGGCTTCAAATAGCAGCCACAGCCTTTCCCTACGCGCACGCACAGTTCACGCACGCACGCACGCACAACACGACGCAGGTGCCCGCTGCGATCCCGGCACAATCCGACCTTCGGAGGAGCCGCGCGTCTAATTCCTGCCCCCCCCCCCCCTCCCCCCCACCCCCCACCACCAGCGTTTCGTCGCGGGAGGCAAAAGAAAGAAGGCGTGCTATTCTCTCATCCTCGCAATTGGCACCCCTTACCCATCTAGGAGACCTCTCATTGCCAGGAAACAAAGAACGCGGCTTTAGTTTTCAATGGTGGCTGCTGCTCCGAAAGGGTCTGCGTACGCCTGCGGAGCCGTGCTACGCACGCACACACGCACAGGCCCGGGTCTCTCATACATGCGCGCACGCCACTCAGGCATGGAAAACAACAGCGGCGAGGGTCTTCCATCAAACCGCGCCGCCGTGGCAGGTTGTTTCTCTCGGCGCATGCACTGGCTGCAGGCGTGTGTGTCTGTCTCTCTCTGCAGGGCCTGTTTGTTCCTGTTCCTCTGCTCTGTGGGATGAATTGGCTGGACGTCCGTGCTGGAGGTAATAGGAGAAGTTCGACGTCCGCGCACCGGAGTGTGCTGCGCTGGCGGAGCTATCGGCGGGCTTCGCCGCGCGAGAGGAACGATTGTTTTTCGCGCGCGCGCCCTCTCTCGGAGAAGACGATGACTATCCGGCTAATTGCGAGAGACGAGAGCGCGGCGTCGGTGTTTTCTTTCTTTGCGTGTCGCAAATGTCTGCGGCTGTCTGCTGCAGGCGTGGTGCCGAAGTTGGGGACTTGAAGAAGGCGACGGGGGCCGCGCCTTTATGCGACGCGTCGCGGGCGGGCGTGCCCCTGGAATGCCCGGTTTGTGCAGGTGGTTTCTCTCTCGGGTGGCAAGGAACTTAGCGGAGCTTTGTGTTCATATACTGCGTCCTGATTTAGTGCGAGTTGACACGAATGTTGTACAGCCGACTTGTTGTATCTTGTCTTGGGCTTGTTGAACCCTTACAAAAAAATTTTGAACTACACAGTCCGCCCATAGACAGTCTATGCGGGAGGCTTATGGACTGTCAGTTCAAGTGCTTTTAAGCAGAAGTCCTTCGGGCAGTCACAGATTGCGGCACTTACCGCTGCTAACCGTATCGCACCGCAGATGCGGTCCATTTCAAATTGCGCCTTAGTACCCGATGCACTTTCTTCCGTGATGAGGAATGACCCCGGAATCCCCCCCCCCCCCCCCCCCCCCCCAGAGGAACGTATATTCATGTACTATGCATGCAGGTTTATACTTGCTATTTTTGTGTTTGTATGTGGTGGCAGCCAAAACCATATGATCGGCTGGTTTGAATCGCTCAGTGCTGCTGAGTTAGTGCACGCAATGCAGGCAGCGTCGCGCTACGTATATGTTGTGCCTGTATACAAAGTGTCCTCTGAAGTGGATGTTACCCACTCTACCAGTGTTTCCCTCCAAATGCCACTCTAATAGGAATGTTTCGTGTGTTTTCCCCCAGCGAAGTGAAGGCATCCGTTAAATTCACTAGGAAGGTACAGCTGTCGCGTGTATACCAAGGCGTTGTTGGGCACCGTGTTGTAATACGCGTCGCTGTTGCCCGCATCATCATGTCTCAGCACAGCATTTGGACGTGCTTCGGCCAGCGAACATTAAGACGAGTCTGTCGTTCATATATATATATAGGCTTGCGAACGGTCGTGCATGTCCTCCTCGTTACGGTGTACTAACGTTTACACCGTAACCGCAACTAGTCGAGGCAAGAACTTGCTATTCCAGGCAGTAGGGAGTTTTAGCCCCATCGTACGGTAAACACTGTAGATACGGTAACTGCTACCGTACGGCAACTGCGGCTAGGCAAGCCTGGCATCGGTAGCAACGGCAACGCGTTACTGTATTTGCCGTACGGCTGTCCGACTGTGCTAAAACTGTCTAGTAGTTTCAGAAATTTTCCGCGCCTGCAATGATTGCGTAAGCTAGAAGCCAGAAGTAGAGCTTCTGTGCATGCTTTCTTGGGGATGTTAGGAACGGTAGGCTGTGCTTATCACCATCTTGAGAAATGTGCTAGCGAATACGGATCGCGTGATGCTGCTGATGCGTGGCAAGAGGAAAGGTAGCTTTCAGCGAACGCAGTGGACACTTCGTTGCTGACGTGTCCGTGCGGGCACCCGAGCCGTTCTTCTAATCCTCCGACACGGCACTTTCATCCCCCCCCCCCCCCCCCCCGGCCTTCGCTCGCGGGCCTTCTCATCGAATGACGCGCGTTGCTACTAATTGCGTGCACCGCAGTTGAAGTTGACGACCTGCGTTACCACGCGGTGTGAATCTATTACGTTCACTGCAACACGCTTGGTTCCAACCATTGTTTCAACCATTGTTTTTCAGCGTAAAGCATGGTTACCGGTGATACGCGCGCAGAGTGTATTCGAAGCTATATAATACTTTCCGCTATAGATTGTAGAATGATGGTTGCAGTATACTATAGGGTTTGTATAGGTTTGACGACACGGTATAGTGAGCGGGTGTTCGCTCAGAGTTCCAGGCAAAAGTTGTTATTTATTGAAACAGCTCAGAATTATGTAAACGGGCTCGGAGCTGCGCGCTTGCACGCATGTCAGCATGTCTTGTCTGGAAGACAGTCCCGAAAGAACAAGCCCATTATGGGACCTCAGTGCTGTTGCAAAAACACTGAACACTCTTTGACCGCGACCTTCCGCACTGATAGTGCCGCACGCAACTTGGCTGGAACTGGAAGGAGTCTCGGAGAAAGAGGCCTCGTGCTGAGTCTCGAAGCGTCAAACGCGCTGGACACGCCACGGCGGTTGCGTATATATAATCCGGGCTCTCGGTCGCCGCCTAGAAGATTGAACGGCAGTTTCACGAATTGTGCGTGAGAGGGAGGGAGTGTATACTCGGCTCTATTCCCGGGACGAAAGCTGAAACGCGGCGATGAATCGACCGCGTGTGTATAAGGAAGGAAATAGAAAGGAAAGGGGGGGGGGGCACACCAAATCTAATCGCAACCCCCGCGGCCGGAGCCGCGGAATGAGACTCGCGAGAAATGCTAATGCCGGCGATCGTCGAGCCTGGGCTGTCTGTCCTCCTCTGCCTCCTCCTCCGCAGCTCTGAACACGGTCCACGTTCCTTGCTCGCCGCGCAACACGCAACGAGGATTACCGATTACACGGCGATGTGGGCCCCTTTCTTATTGGTCCGAACGCGACGTCGCCCGCTCTAGAAGTCCAGGGGGGGGTCTTGACCAAAGAGGCTCTGCATACACACGCAAGCCCGTGCCGAAGGTTCCGAGAAAAACCCGCTGATCGCCTGTGGGTGCTGCGTCGCCTTCTTCTCTTACTTGGGACTCTTCATCTGTCCGCTCCTTGGGCCTTGTCGGGTCTTCTTCTCTGCTTTTGGCGCCATCTAGTTCGCAATCGACTCATAACGAATACGAAGAGACAGGGTAGGGTGGTCATCGCTGTCCTTTCCGCTGCTTCTCTTGTAATTTTCTGTCATTGGCGCGCATCTTTTTGGTGCTGAGCTCGGCGAGGTCGCGAGTTCGACCCCCTGCCACGCGGCGGCGGCCACGTTTCGACGAAGGCGAAGTGCCGGAACGCCCGTGTACATCATCACTTTCCATTTGCGCTATACCTCTCTTTCCTTCACTTTCCATTCACCCCGTGCGGAGTAGCAAGTCAGGACATCTCCGGCTTTCCTCTAATGGTGACTTCCAATCGCAGAGTTGGAGCAGTTCTGGAGCAACGTTTCCTGCTGTTTTCGGAGCAACTGTATTCCAAACGCAGATCTGAGGCACGGATCGCGTCTTCCAATCGTAGACAGGGAGCGGTTGCCGAGCCGAGATTGCTCCGTGGAGCAGTCGGGACTGCTCCGTCGAAATCGGCGGATCCGACCGGAAGTTTGCGTGACGTTCTTTTTCAGCGGCGCCCTACGTGCTCTGGCCAGAGCAAGTGTACTCCAATCGCAATTTCAGGTCGCGCGCTCCGCGCCGGATTCAGGCGCTCTGTCACAGAGCGTGCAGACCGCTCTGGGCCTGCGATTGGAATACACCATAAGCTTTATTTTCTCTCTCTCTGTCTGCACTGGGGAAAAACGCCGGGTTGTCGACGTCAAGCGGGAGACTGTACTACGGTGTGCCTAATTAACCGCGGCGTGTAGATTTAGCCAAAGCCGGCAGCAGAGTAGTGTATTTATAAAGCGCGCAGTTCATGTTTTTGTTTATTTATTGCCTGTTAGACTCACGGCGTTATGCGTGGGAAATAAGGGAGGGTAATGACAGCGTTACGTGTGTACAGGGTGCGTTGTACCTTGATCTCCGGATGGCGCTGTTATTAAAGGCTCCATTCTCGTTGGCCCTCTTTCTCGGCAGGTGGACAAGGCAGGCTACCCGTCGGAGGCCGACCTGAAGCCCCCGCTGCCCGGGGGCCACCCGCACCACGAGCCGGGCAGTCCGCGCTCGGCCGTCGCCACCCACCACTCGTCCTCCGCCAAGCTCAAGAAGAGGCCCCTGTGCCGCTTCTGGAAGCTGCGCTTCCCGGGCTCCTCGGCGTCCTCGTCGCGAAGTCGCCTGGTCGCCCTGCTGGTCGCCATCGCCACTCTAGTCCTAGTCGCCGTCGTGGCGTCGCTCGTCTACACACGTGAGTTGCACGTGTGTTCGCCGCGAAGCCTGCATGCACGAATCCGCCCTTTTCATGCGGCAGCAGCTCTGCGCATGCGCCACCTGCTCCACTGGTTGAAAACAGCCAGCTCCTACTGCGCATGTTATAGTGACATGTTATAGTGACAGGAGCATGCGACAGATGGCGGCAGCTGTCAAGCACGAACTTGTCGCTTCGCAGGCGCATCTGGCTGCTCGCGGAACTAGATGGCGCCCGCGTCTCCCACGTGCGTCTGTTTTCAACCCGTAAACTTTTGCCACTCCCCCAGAGGGTGCCGCTTCTTGTGAAAACGGCGGATTCGCTTTAACGCATCTAGTATATTCGTTTTTAGCATACCGGAGACGTATACCGGTTTACCGGACGCCGGCTTAATTTCACGTACGTACAGGGTTGACGTACGCAAACGTGAGAAGTCTACGTAGCATACGCGCATGTCGTTTCAAACCCTTTTAGTTGCACGTACGTGACAGACACCGCGCGTTGTTCCTAGCGCCATCTACTGACAGATGCAGACACTGCTGTAGCCAAGACGAGTCAAAGCCAAGCCAGTCGAACTGCGTCGGAGCGCTGCTTCGTTAGGCTTAATACGTGGGAAATCGTCTTTATATCCGGAAAAAAAAGAAGCTATTTTTCGCTTGAAACTTTATGCGAGGGTAAAAATGGGGAAATTGAAGGCGAATACGGCAGTTTAGAACAAGATATCGCGTCGAGGGAAGCTGTTATCGCTGTAACGTAACGTAAGAATCCGAATCTCACGTATGTCCGTAAGACTCACGCAGACCCTTTGCGTTCTGCGCATGCGCTCTGGTCACCCGTAAGAGCTCTTCGCACGTGAAGAAGAGGGGTCCGGTAAACCGCTATACGTCTGCGGCAGTACGTCCGGTATGTTAAAAACGCCTATTATAAGAATAATTTGTATGGACGCCCAGAGTTTCTAGATCTTCCTGGTTAACGCTAGATTCGTGAAAGCGCGCACTAGATAGTATGACAGATATCCTCATAATTGGGGCATCTAAAGGCATGTTCAGACTGCGTGATACGAGTCTACGCACCGAGTCGGGGAGTAGCGCACGCGATGAAATTAGTTGTTGCTGAAGGCCGTTTGAAGCACACGTGCACAACTTGGCCAGGCAGAGCCACCAATCTCCGAAGCTGGCGGCGTTATATTAATTGTATTAATTATATAATTTGAACATGTGTCGTCGCTACGATATATATGTGGACAGGGAGAAAAGGGGTTCAATTAGAACAGGATTGCAGGAAATATATTGTTTAGTTTGTGCCTCGCTCAGCCTTGAAGTGATGAATAATTTCGCCCATTCCGGTGCTACCTGTCCTAAATTTGCTGCACTATTGACTTCCTGGTCACGCCAAAATAAGCCTAAATTGTATTGTTTTGAAGGCAAGGTTTATTAAATTAAATTGCTGATAACATAAAAGGTGTTTCGTACATTTCAGTTCATGACTGCGGCTAAAGTTTGCGAAAATGTACATAAAGAACACCCGCAAAATTTGCATTGAACGCCTGCCATTCGGAGCACTTCCGGACAAGTTCACTACGCCTACCTTGAGATAGCTGAGATGTTTACTAACCCATATTTTATTTTGCTAACAGCGTTCGTGCTTTTTTTTCCCTCTTCCCTCCTTCCCATCGCAGTGTACACAAGGTCCAAGTTGGATCTTAGGAAAGAAGAAATTCGACAGGACCCAGAAGGTGAGTTCGCACCAACACGCAGTTCTTCTTTCACTCCCTCCTTTATCCCTTCCCTTACGGCGCAGTTCAGGTGTCCAAAGATATATGAGACAAATACTGCGCCATTTCCTTTCCCCCAAAACCAATTATTATTATTATTATTATTATTATTATTATTATTATTATTATTATTATTATTATTATTATTATTATTATTATTATTATTATTATTATTATTATTATTATTATTATCGCGCTTGCTGCCTCCTGTCCACTGGTTTGTGGTCGCCTACCGAGTGTTCACCGAACGATGGCTGACTCTTTAAACATAGTTACATCTATATTATCTAACATCTCATAGAGTCGTCTGCCTGGAGCAGTCGCTATTTAAAAGCTCCATGCGTCGACTATTCCGCATCGTGAAAGTCCCGGACTGCAGTCATGCCTGCGCGATATATGCCACCGTGGCGAAAAGGCTTATGAAGCAATAAAAATGGACGCATTTTATTGAGTCTACCGGGCCTGAACTTTCAGCGCCGGTATAGACAGGGACAGACACACACGAAGACTGGGCACACAGAACGCCCCCGCGAACAAAGAGATGCGCGGTGTGTGTGCTGCACTTTATTTTTTTTGTTTCCACTAACCCCGATGTAAGCGCGCGATAAGGTCGCTCATTTGAAAACGAATGAAGTGCCCCCGGCCGAAAAGAGAGCCTCTGTGCCGCTCGAAAAACCCCGAAACAACAATAATTAACAAAACATGGGGGAAGGGGGAGAGGGTTCTGGAATGAGGAGATCTTTATATGGAGCGCGCGGGTGGTCCCGACGACCCGCACTTGTTCAGGCTTAGTGCAGTGTTGTCAGGGCGCGGCTCGGTTTAATCTCGAGAGAGAATAGCAGGAGGGGGTGGGAGAAGAAGGAGGTGCAACACTCATACGGTGCGCTGATACTTTGATCTGGTCTTCGGGTCCCTTTTTGTTGCCGAGTCCTTGAGCTTGGCGCATGATAGCCTGAGATGCTTATGCGCCAGTAAACCCAACACAACACAGCCTTTTTTGTGTTTCCTACACAGCCTTTTTTGTAAGCGTTTTTTGTGTCTGCCTAAAGAACAGAAGGCGCTCCGCAATACAGCGCACGCTTGGCAACTCGCGCGCTCCGACACAGCTTACACCCCCCCCCCCCCCCCCACACACACACACACACACTCTTATGTCGCCGCCACAAGCTTTTCATAGGGTTAGACGGCGATGGCTGCGGTTGATGTAGCAGCGGACGCACTGTCTTCCTTTCAACATTGGGGAGATTCAGAGTAGCGTGCGCCGCCTACCGCGTACACCACGAGTGCGCATCGAGGCGCCATGTGCAGGCCAGCTGCAGGCGCACCTACGGCTCAACGCGGTGTGCACGCAATGCCGTTGTGGGACGGACACGCTAAAAGGGACTTTATAGGACAGGCGACGGAACCAATCGGCGGCACACACTCGCACACACACACCTGGTCAGCGCTCCTGGCGTCTCCACCAGAGGCAATTAAGAGACGGGGCCAAGACGGGCTTCCATGCGTGTCATGCTATGTGTGTGTCTCCTCTCTGCGCACATATGCAAACAGAAGCCCACTTGCCGAGGTCTTCGTGCATAAACGCGCCCTTCCCGAAGAGGAGGCAGGAGTCTGCGTGTACACGCCGATCTGCGTGAGAACCCGCGTCTGGAATTCATTTTTCATTCCGCTCCAACGGCCAGCTGCGGTGCAACGTGCCCCGTGTGCGTGTCCCATCCGCGCGACCCCTATCGGGACCGAAGATCGCGGCGGCGGGAAAAAGAAGCACTGGCCGACTGTTTGTCCTCCCTCCGCACCGCGGCGCGCCGTATGTTTTAGTCCTTCTTGTTTTTTTTATTTTTTAAATTCTCTTTCCTTATTTTTCTGCCGCTCGTTAGAACGCGCCAAGCCCGATTTACGTCCAAGACAGGCAGGGAGCTTAATTATCAAGAATAAGCAAACTGTCATGCTTCCCGCCAGCTTGCAAACACTTTTTGTTTCGCGGCGCGCGAGTCATTTAGGAAAAAACAACAATGTGGCCGCCTTCGTTTGGCGCCTGATCAGAGAGAAGCGATAAGGATGGTGGCAAATAAGCGCGGCCTTGACGGACGTCATATGCTTAAAAAGAGTGCCTCTTTCTCTCCCACTATTCCCACTATTCCCTCCTCCATGTTCGTCGGCAGTATGGTCACGCACGGAATTCCGCCCGCCCGTCGGCAACAGACAGACCGGCGGGAAAATGCGTACATGCAGTACGCGAGGAACGTTTTGTTAAACCATCTGTCAGGAGTCGCGGGGACGCAATTATACGACGCACTCTTTTTAGGAAGATGAATGATATCCCCTTCCCCCCCCCCCCCCCCCCCCCCCCTTTTCGCTCCGAGGACGAGCTGGACGTTTTCAAAGCGCGTAATTGGTGCCCCTGGCGCAGCCTCCCCGCGTTTTCCTTCTTTCTGAATCCATTTGTTTTTATTCTCGACAGCCAGTCCTCGCGCTAGTTGTTACCGCCTTTTGTGAAAGCGCCCAGAGACGTTGTTAATCATTCTCGTCACACCTCAGATGCGGAGATAATGTTGCTTATTGATTGTGACCGCCTGTCTCTCCTCGTAGAGTACTGGCGCAGCTTCCTCCGTCGCCAGCTGACAAGTGGCGATTAAGATCAGCGCGCTAACATCAAAAGTGGCGGTAACGAGTGGAAGGATTCGCGAGACGAAGTCGCAGCGACGGCTTTGATGATGTGCTCGTGAATGTAAATACGCTCAAGCTTGGTACAAAAGACGCTGTCGTGGAAGGCGTGCGGAAACTACGGAGGGTTTTTCAACTGTTAAAGGGTCGCCGAGGACAACTTCATCAAATTATTGTTCCCAGTAAAAAAAATTATTCTGCGGTTCTTCGTGGCTATGCCTACGATTGTCCTGCCGCAAAAGACGCATTTATCGCCGAGAAAGTCTTCCCGCCAGTCGATTCAAAACTCGTGACGTCCGGACCGAAAAGGAAGGGTTGCCACCGTCTTGAAGTGAATGGCGCTGTAGCGTCGCCTCTGAGATGCGCGTGAAAAACGGTGTCGACGCAGCCAGTTTACTTCGGAAATCGGCCAGTGACGGCGACACCTGTATTCCGTTTTGTGGTCTTCCCTACAGTCGGAGACAGCTGAAGAACGAAGGGCGAAATGTTCCCTCTCCAGCCAGTGGCGTCGGCCGAATCTAATGAGCCTGCTAGCGCGACAATGCAGGGAGTGGCCGATGTGCTACGCCGCTCCTTGCATTGTCACGCTATAGACGAATACAAGCCAAGAAACAAGCGGCTTTGCCCCATCAAATGACCTCCATGCAGCCAATAGCGTCGGCCGATTCTCATGAACCTCTTTGCGTGGCAATGCAGGGAGTGAAATAGGGTTGTCTCCTCCTTGCATTGTCGAGGATAGTCTTCCTCCTGCCTTTTCACGAAACTCACACTAGAAGGTTCATGAGAGTCGGCCGACGCCATTGGCTGGAAGACGGTCCTTTGACGGGCAAAAGCCGCTTTATTCTTGAGTTGTACCCGACTATAGCCTAGAAATTTATAATTCGCCGATAGTGGTCTGTCTGTGATTAGAAGGCGGTGCCCTACCAATACAGAACAACCTCATTTTTTCCTCACTGTCCGAGATTTGAAGGTCCACTGCGCTAAACGGCTATACCAGCACGCGGAAACGGTGCGACGAATACTGTTGTTTTGCGTTCATTATGGGGTCCGACCATTTTCTTTCAGCAGCAGGAGTTCAGACGTATCTCGAGCGAAACGTGTAGAAGTACGACGGCTCGTTTGAAAACTCTGACGGCGTACAACCCGCGTACAGCACTCGCGCATTTAATACAACTTGAGGGAAACAAATAAACAAAACAAAAGACCCTCAGTGGCGTTCTGCGCGATGGAGAGGCAAATACGTATGCGTATACTCCTAATCACTTGGCGCGTGCACGTTGGATCGGTAACATCAGCGCACTCTTTACAAGCTCTCAAGGGGTCTTCATTCGCGGCATCGTGACAACATAGCGCAGGCCTAACCACCGCGTTAACTACGTGGAACCTGACCAGTGGTGGCGGTGAATGGTGGCAGGGATGCCCAGTTCTCTCGTTTAGCGCGACGCACTGCAACTGTGGCGGAGTCCGAGCGCGGGCGTCGATTCTCCGACGAGCGAGAGAGAGCGGGGACGGCACTGGCGCAGCGCCGTTGGAAGCGCGCTAAGTTGAATTCGATGGCTCCAGCGCGCGCTCTCTTGTCTCGGCGCGGCGGCCGAGGCAGTGTGACAGCCGCGCTCGTGCCGCGGGATTTGCGCGCTCATTACCTCGCCAATTCCCGCAGCCGCGGCGGTGTCGGAGCGGTCGCGGACCTCTCTCTTTCTCACTTAGGGCTGGTGAAAAAAGACGGAGGCAGGTGGAGGGAGGGGATAACAGCGACGGAATCAACCCCCCCCCCCCCCCCCCCCCCCCCCGCCTCGCCAACACCGAGTTTTCGCGCCGAGACTTCGCCCAGAGCCGTCGCCAAGGGGAGCAAAAAAAATAAAAAATAATCAGGAAGCGGAGGCTGTAGTGCGCGCTCGCGTCGTTAGCGTCGTTAACGTCAACCGCTCGTCCGTAGGCCGCCGAGGTCGGCTAATTCCCAGCGCAATAAGCTCATCCGCCGCCGCCGAAGAGTCCTCCTGGTCTAGTAGAGTTCGCAGACGAGCGCCGAAGGCTTCCCCTCAGCACTCGAGGCATTCCGGTCGTAGTACTGCGCATGCGTGACGGTGGTTCTCTTGTTGCAGCCTGCGCTGGCGTTGCATCGGCATCCCTCATTTATTCATTCCCCCCCCCCCCCCCCCCCCAAAAAAAAAAAATTCCTCCTCTCCCTGGCTCTTGCTCTCAAACGTACTTCGGCTACACGTGGATCGTGGCTTCCCGATTGTATAAACACTTGACTGTGTGCTTACAAAGCAGCGTATGGCGATTAGGCAGGGATTCATTCATGACTCCAAAGATGAAAGCTAAGCGCTGCAAACAGGTGAAGTCAGGCGGATGAGAAGCTCTTTGCCCGCACTTTTGCTGGTGGAGCAGGTCGGCCTCCTTTTTTGTGTGTGTTTACTCATCTATAGGCTGCGAAGCCGCCCAGTCTCGCGGGGGTTGACAAAGAGAACGCTTGCTGCATCTTTTATTCCCCTCATTCTCTGCAGAGCCAGCGCGCAAATAGGCGGGAAAAAATGCGCGCGAAAATGCTTTTGGGATTTGTCGGCGTGAGAAACAAAAGAAATAAAAATAAAACGAAGAACGCCGCTTTGTTTGAAGTCCTGGGGACGGGAATTATGCGCCGAGGGCTCATTAGTCGACTGTCGCTCTTTTTCTTTTTTTCCCTTCCCCATTTCGCTCCCTTCAATTATACGGAACGGAACGTAATTCAATAAAGAGCCCAGTAATTACGGAGCCTGAGAGAGCAAGGCGCCGGTCCATTGGGCACGCCGCGGGTCGCATTGTGGTGCGACTGGGCAAAAACGCGGGCCCTTTTACTTTGTCACCAGGCGGCGCGGTATTCAGCGAAGCGTTTTTCCCTAGCCCATTGCGTGGCTCATCCCCGATCGAACAGCACCAAGGGTGCGGTTTGGCGCAGGGACGATTGGTGTGTCGCATTTCTGCTCCGAGCCGTGTGAACCGCGTTGCTTACAGTTATTCGGAATTCGCCGGTAGAGATCGGGTACTGGTAATTCCCCTTAATAAGTGCCTTGTAGCGTTGCTTGTATTACACTGCACGATTAAAAATGCAAATTCTGGGGTTTAACCTCCCGAAGCGAAAGACGGGCTACGAAGCACGCCGTTGTGGAGGGATCAGGATTAATTTAGCCCACTTGGGGTTCTTTAATGCCGCTGACATCGCAGAGCACTCGGACATTTTTTGTATTTGTTGAAATAGGCCCGCGACCCTGGGATCAGCACTCGAACATCCAAGTCACTTTGCAATGGCGACGTACTTACAACCTTGTAGTTGAAATGCAGCAAAGCTTATCTTTGCGCATTGACCTTTTTCTTTTTTTGTTCATAAAAAAAAGCGCCTTTACGCTGCGCTTAATGGGCATACTTTACCCTCAGTTATTTGGTGCATTTCCATTCGGTAGCCTGTGGTACCGAGGGTCATCTTTCGTAACGTTTGTCTTTGTACCCTTTCATGTCCGTGTATCCGTTCAAGTGTGTTACACTGAACACCATAGAGCGGCTGTTACCTGACGCGTAGCTTTACGCGCAACTGATCCGTGCTGCCGCTATTTCCCTTTTGGAACATCCGCAGTACACCGATACAAATCTCGGCGGGAACTGACGAACCTCGTTCAGTCCATCTTCACTTCCTGCCTAACTAAAAAGTTGTATTGAAAGATGGCCGACAACGCTTCTCCTGCCCTTCAATGACTCCCGCTCCGGGTGTAGCAGCAGAATTCCGCTTTAGAAAAAAAAAAAACAGAAGAAGAACGCTTTGACGTCCGGCGCGAACGCATACGTGCGCCATATCGAAACGCATCGAGGCGGGACTAAGGTCTGAGCCGTTATCTACGCGTGTTTGCGGCGGGCTCGCTATTCCGGACATCCAGCCGTCACCCACCCCGCCTTACCGAGTCGCACTGCTGCACCTGGGCGAAGGAGCAGCGGACCCTGACGGCGCCGGCTTTCTGTGTGCGTACTACGTGCTATGCAGCCCGCCGATGGCGACACCGGAAATTGCACTACACCTGGCATGCAGAAGAAACGACGGTGGTTTTTACGTTCTCCCATATCTGCCATGGCGCCCCCGCGCCATCCTGAAGCGCAAACACCGCCTTTCGGAGAAACATCTCAATCAACCCACCACCGCGTTGCTGCCTGCCTGCGACAACAACAGAGTCATCAAGACGGAATTGGCGGGTCGAGCGCGCGCGGATGCATAGCACGTTGCGCTCTCGCTTTATCGCGGGCTCTGCAGCGAAGTCACCCCCGCCCACGCCACTAAATTGTTTTTTTTTTCGGAAGCGTACAAACATACGGTTTCCCCGGAAGTCGACAACCGCCGGCCTTCTTTTTCTATTATCTCAGCGAAAGGTGCGTATATGTATCGCAATGCGCCCGTGTGCCACCCAGTAGCGGTGACTGCTTTTTCCGCCCCTGCGGTATTAAAACATATAAACCAGTTCACGACCTCGGCAACTGCTGGCGTTGTTTGTGGGTGTATGTGTGCGATTGCAGGGCCGCTCGCGTGTGCAGCTTGTAATTCTCTTCGTGCCCGCCGCGTCGGCCCTTGCGGGGGTGCTTCTTTTGGAGGGCGCGGACGTGTGGCGACACCTATGGGCCGACCCGGGCGACTGGCAAACGCAGCGGCCTCCTAATAACAGGCGACGCGCGGTACACAGACACCCCGTGTGCCTTCGAAAAGGCCGATGAAGTCGTGCACGGGGGGCTCCCTCTATAATCACCAAAGCCGGCTCTAGGACACCATGCATAAGAAATGCGACGAGACTGAATAAGAAAATAACGGCGAATAGAAGAAAGAACGGCATTGAAGGTGGTCAGAGTGAAGTTGTCGGCGCGATTGGATGGGGAAAAAAAAAAAAAAATCCCCGTAGGTGTAGGGAACCTTTTAAAACCGCAAGGCGGTGTTCTTGTAGAACGAATGACGTCTTTCTTTTTGTGATATTGTTTCTCCTTCAGGCGGCGGGAAGTTTTAGTGGTTATTTTTCTATTGCATCCATTTTAGAGCGCAGCTCAGTTCGCGCGCGCAAAAAATAATAATATTAAAATAATGTGCTTGATGGAAAGCAAGAGAAAAGAAGCCTGTGCACGGAAGCGTGTGAGAAGAAAGCCGCGGCTATTATATCGAGCCAGCCTTCGCTTTCTGTGGACGAGTTGTTCAAAATCATACCTCTCTGTTTCTTCGAAGCGGCACAATTTCAAGACGAATGGAGGACGAATGAAGAAATGAGGCCTTTGGCGCAGCGCAGTAGTGGCACAGACTGGCTGGCGAGAAAGAGAGAGAGGGGGAAAAAGAGATTAGACGCAATAATAGCCCGGCACCGCGCAGAATTGCCGAATTGCGCGGCGGAACTGTTGTGGGTGGGCGAGCAAGCAGAGGCGGGCGCGTCTGTGCTTGGAGCACACAGGAAAGGCCTGCCTCGCCTGCTGGGTGGAATTGCTCGGCACCCCGTCGCCCGCTCACCCGGCTCTCTCTATGTCATCTCCGCCGTGTCTTCATTTCACTTCGCGCGTGCGCGCTCGGAGGCGACGAGACCTGTGAAGACCACCAGTGCTGCGGTGTGGGGACAGCCTCAGTACATCGCGCAAGAAAAAAAAAAAAAAACGGGAGTTACTCGAGTCTCCCTCGTTTCCCCCGCGGTTTCTTTATTTCTTTTTGTTCTTGCTTTCGCGTTTCCACGGATTGACTTTGAAGTCCCAAAGGACTGCGGCAGTCTTCTTTTCTATATATGATCACTTTTTTTTGTTTTCTACGCACATACGTTTCTAGCTTTCCCATTTTCGCTTGTGTGAATGCTCGCGCTTTTTTTTTTTCCTTTTCGCGGACTTTCTGTCCCCCCTGTCGTTCGTGCAATAACCGCGCGTACAGCTTCAGCGCGCGCAATTACTTTCGATTTTTGTTTTTAACGCGTGCACACGAGCGGTATCGCGCGTTTCTCGAAACCCAGAGCGAAGGAAGGAAAAAAAAAAGTAGTGGAAATGAAAAAAAAAAGGCGAGAAAATGGGCCGTCGCCGGTCTCGGAGGAAATGTAATGAGCGCGAAATGAAGCCGCCACCGGTGCCTGGTGCTTCCGTAATCAGCGGACTGAGGGGAGGACGGACCCCGTGTACGAGTGGGAACGTCCGCCAGAGTCCAATTTCGGGAAAACAGATAACAGAAGGAGAGATAAAGAAAAAAGAGGTATCAAAGGGAAAAATACGCATCGAGGGCATTCTAAACTTCTCGCCGGACACTGGATTCGGACACTCGGCGGCTGCGGACTTTGGTCGGGCTGATGAACTGTCGGATTTGTTATGCATGAGAAACGGATGAGGGGCGGTAGTGAAGGGAGAGGGGGGAGACGCATGTAGAGAAGGGTGATCGCACTAGTAGTCGGCGCACGCCAAAGATCGACCAACTTGGTAGAATCGGTGACAGGGCGCCGAACTAACAGTATAGCGTACACATATAGCTGAGCCATCGACAAAACAGGGAACACCATGCAATGGGAAAAGGCCGCAGGCTGGCGTTGGATCTTGTGCCATCCTTCCAGTGGCGCTCGTGTTTTCTCATTGATTGCACTGTGTGTAAGTCAAACTAACCAGGCCGCACTACCACTCTGTTACACTCTATAAGTCAAACCAACTGGCCCGCACTATACCACTCTGTTACACTGTGTAAGTGAAACCAACTTGACCGCACTAAAACATTCTGTTACACTGTATAAGTAAAACTAACTAGGCCGCACTGCCACTCTGTTACACTCTATAAGTCAAACCAACTGGCCCGCACTATACCACTCTGTTACACTGTGTAAGTGAAACCAACTTGACCGCACTAAAACATTCTGTTACACTGTATAAGTCAAACTAACCAGGCCGCACTGCCACTCTGTTACACTCTATAAGTCAAACCAACTGGCCCGCACTATACCACTCTGATACACTGTGTAAGTGAAAGCAACTTGACCGCACTAAAACATTCTGTTACACTGTATAAGTCAAACTAACCAGGCCGCACTGCCACTCTATAAGTCAAACCAACTGGCCCTCATTACCACTCTGTTACACTGTGGAAGTCAAACTAACTGGCCCGCACTACCACTCTGTTACACTGTGTATAAGTCAAGCCATGCAACGCACTACCACTCCGTTACACTATGTGTAAGCCAAAGCAACTAGTCTGCACTATCACTATGTTACACCTACAGTAAGCCTGACTGCAACTGAACTGGAACTGCTGCTTTGAGTTAAAAGGCACTGCAAGTACACACGTTCTTGTTGTCGCTTGCGTTTCATGGAAACTCAAATGTGAAGACAGATAGCAGCAACAGCACGGAAAACAAATAGTGACTTTCTTCCTGCCACATAAAAACACCTTACAAGGCTGCTATGTCGCGTTACGGGACGCCATCCTTCCTCCGCTAGCAACAGCGAGATACTGCGAGGAAGATCCACTGGAGCTTGTAAGAACTCTCTCTCAGCCCGTGTTCGCTTTGCTCGCCGCCCAGTCGCCCGGCGTATCACCGCGTGGGAAGAAGCTTGGGGGGGGTGCGGCAAGGAATGGGGAGGGCCTGGTTGTGTATCACATCGAAACGACCGGACAGGACCAGAAAGAGCAAAGGTCCGCGGCTGTTTGGAAGGAGACCGTCGCGACAAGCGAGAGACGAAAAAGCGTAGTCGCCCGACTAAATCCCGTACATAATCCGGTACTGCGTCAGCGGATTATCGAGGACACTCCGGCTTAATCCTCACCATCTCACTCGTTCTTCCTCTTTCGCCAGGTTGGAGAAGGCTGTGGCGGTTGTGTGTGTATATATCGCGTCGCGAGAAGACCCCCGAGGGGCGTAATCTGTACTTTGCCGGTCGTATCGGCCTTGCTTGGTCGCCTTCGCACTGATCACACATTTATCGCTACAGCTTCGTCCGCTTGTACAAATGTTACTGGTTCTATTTCGCTTGCAAGTACACACGCGCTCTCCATATAGGAAAGGGCGGCAGTCATAGCTCGTCCTGAGCCCTCGAGCGAAATGTGCACTCCACTCGATTACAACTGCTGCTTCCATAAATAAAGTGTTCGTGTCGCCCTTGGGCTTATATAGATCCAGATAGGGAAACACCTGCCTCCTCACAGGTCGCATTATTTTGTACTGCGTATTGTCTCCGTATCTCCGCATTGAAGACAACTTGATAAGCGAAGAGAAACAGGGGCAAGTGCTTGTCAGAGCTGGTGAGTTCCTCATCCTTTGTATGATCATTACAAGCTAAGGTAAGCTCCCGGTTTTGCCGATACGGACCTTGGCTTAGGCCATATTGCCGTTTCTCTGGTGGATGCACTCTTTAGCAAGTGCCGGAAACGGTCGTGTCATCAGAAACCGTGTTGCTTTGAGAAAAGCTCCTGCAAATGGCACTACCAGCCTTGCTCCTGACGTGGCTTTGATATCTTGTTCCCGAAGAAAGCTGAACGCTGTCTTGATATAGCGAAAGGGAGACCATCAATGCCCCAAATCTCGCGGCAAGAATTTCTTGCGCTCTTCTACCTTAGTCTTTCGGTTTCATTTCTTGTGTGTGTGTGTGTGTGGGGGGGGGGGGGGGGGGGGGCTATTTCCAAGCTATACGCACAAATCTTGATGACGCGGCGCCTGATCACGGTGGCTCTGGTCGGCCCATCTCTCTTTCAGCGTTCCCGCCGTGCAGCAGTAGCGTATACCACCGGCTGTTCGATACTAATACTGTTACGCGGAGAAGTGCGCCAACCCGCGCTCCCTGCTTCGCGAGGGGCCGGAGAATGAAGGGAAAACGTTCCCAAGTCCTCTTGCGAAAGATGTCGAGTCAGCGTTCTCAACTAAACGCCGATTCCGAAACCCACGTACATATAAACAAGCCAGCTTCTTCCTGTTTCCTTAACGAGAAGGTTTTCTCTTTCCTTTTTTTTTCTTTTCCTGGCGTACTCGTCTCGGCCCCACCCCACGGTGGTGTTAACACTTCGTGTGGCTTCTCGCTCGAGGCACACGCTTCCTCGTTCGCTCAGCATCCATGCGCCAGCCTCCGCCGCACAAATTCCGGCACGTCGTCACCCGCGCGGCGAGACTGACGGATGTTCGTCGCGGCTCGTTCCCCGCAGCGGCGCTGCTGAAACACAAAGCGCCCTTAAAGCGCTACCTTCCGCCTCCATCACCCCCTCCCTCCTCCCTCTTGCCTTCCCCCTCATCCACTCCAAGCTCCCCCCACCTCTGTTTCCGAAAAGCTGGGCGTTTTCGCGACGGTAGCGAAGAAGCCTCGTCATCCTCCTGATGCGCAGGGTCCCTTCAACGCGGTCAACCGAGCCGCCATTTGTCACCCGCGGCTGGATGCAGAGGGAAGGGGGGGGGGCTCTGTGTCTCTGCCGTAGCAGCGGCGCGGCACTTTCCGATAACTCCGGCCGCGCACAACACACCCCACGACGCGCTGCCTTCTATATATAAATCCAAAGCTCCTCACTTCCTTTCCGACGCGTAGAGCTTACGAGAAAAGAGAGGAGAAAGGGAAGAGGAGGAAGGAAGCGGGGGCAAGAAAATCGCCCCAAAAGACTCTCTCTTCATCATCGTCGCACCAGCTGAACTGGCGCTCCGAAGAAAGGGAGGCGACGAAAGAGGAATGGCTGCCGAGATGAGAACGACGCGATGCGCCGGCGTACAGTAGTAGCGGTATAGTAGTGTATGAGTACGGCCACAAGGAGAAGGCGCGCGCGGGAGGAGCCAGCTCGCGTCTTTGACGAAGTAATTTCCGTTTCATCCTCGCAGTGGTACAAGGGGTCGAGGAGAGGAGGGGGGGGGGGGGGGGGAGCCAGCGCCATTTCTCATCTCCGTGTCGTTCCTGCGTTGCTCTCGAATTTTGTGCCAGTCGATTTTCTCGCTTCTTTTCTTTCCTCCTCCTCCTCTGTCTTCTCGTATCGAGAACGCTCGGTGTGACTCGCAATACTTACCTGTGCGACTGCCACTGCTATGAACGGCGAGAGAGAAAGGAAAGGGAGGAAATGACTTAGATAAAGCAAAGCAGCCGGGTCTTCAGTGAGACTTCACGACTTCTCGCTTCTTCGTCTCCCCATTCGTCTACCCTCTTTATCTTCTCGAAGAGAAGACCCAGGTAACGAAATTCATTTTTTATTTTGTTTCGACCCTCCCTCTACACCGCCTTCTTTCTTATCTGTGCCAATCGCGGCGCCGCTCTATAGCTGTAGTATGGCTGTCGAGCACTGCGCGGTGACAGTCGGCCCCACGAAGAGGACGAAGGAGTGCCGGCAATCGCTCGTTATACAACACGAAATGTGGCGAAAGTTTTGCGCCGCTCTGCGACCTCCGACCGATCTCCGCGCTCGATCTTTCCTGTCTTTCCATCCTCCTCGTAAGTCGTGGCGAAGAAAAACGCTTTTTCATCTCCTGCGCGTGAAAAGGGATCGGTTAAAACAGATAAAGGATAGCGTCGGGGCGTCCCATGCTGGCTGCGATGTGGTTCTCCAAGAGAAAGAGACAGACGAGACGCTGCCGCGCTCTTTAGACCAGCGGCCGATAAAAAGGGGGGAGGCTGTTCAAAAACTGTACCGGGCACTCGGAACCCCTGTAAAGTCGACCGCCTCGTTCGCACCGAGTGCTTGTAACGAAGACACGTCGCTACGCCATAAATCAAAGCACTCGCAGCTGGCCGACCGACCGACTGCTGCTGGGAAGGTTATTAATATTCTTTTTGCGCGTGCGTTTCTTTTCCTCCCACTGTCGCCGAAGGAGACTTGAGTAGCGCAATAGACGTGGAAGAAAAAAGGCTTTAATCTATAACGTTTTCGGCTCCGTAGAACTCGAGAAAGATACGGCGCGGCCATTTCGCATTTCGGTCATCTGAAGAGGAAAGCGGAGGGGGTTTCTCGGGCGCAGAGATTGAAAAGAAATGATCTGCGGCTCGCTGGCGGTGGGCGGGACGTCGGGCTCGCGAAAAATGAGCACGTAGCCCTCATCTGTGGCTCTTGACACCTATACTGGCCAGGAAGTTCATCTCGTGTGTGTTCTTTGCCCACCTGCGCCAGAAACGAGCGCGAACTTCTGAGTTCACTGGAGAGGATCTTGCTGCGTCTAGAGAGAAAGAAGCGCTTTGCTTTTGTAGGTGTTTTCTTCGCAAATCTTATAGCGCCTGCTTTGCAGTGCTCTTTTCCTTCTTTTTTTTGCTTTTTCACTTTTCGAGCAGAGAGCTGGAAGAGTGGGCCGCCGCAAAATTTGTGGTTATGACTGCTGGTCGCGATAAAGCACCCACGCGAACGCAATATATGACCCGAGCGCTTCCCCTATCGAGTCTGTTATCTGGGGGGCCATAAATAGTGTCCCGCTCCACCTAGCTATCCTGCCTGTGCGCGTGCACACAGACAGCACACTTCTGAACTCCGGCACTGCTGCTCTTCGTGATAGACACCCTCTTCCCCTGCCTTACCACCCACTCTCAGTCGCCACCACCCCAACATCCGCGTCTTAATACAATAGCATGTTGGAGGCCCTTATTTCTCACTGCATTCTTTCTTAGTAGCCACACAAAGAGCTTCGCGTATAAAATGTCTGCAAATAAACGTCGGCACTGAACAGGCGCTCGCTCCTTTGATTCCGGAGGGAGAGAGGGCTCGCTCAAAAGGGAAGAAAACAATTGTCTTTGTCCACGGGGGCGTAATGAAATACCAGCGGACACGCAGGCAGGGCACGGCGAAGCATCGCAGCATATAAGCTCGCAAGGAAGTAAGCACGCAGCGACAGTCTTCGCTGGCGAGGCAGCGAGAGATCCATTAACCGGTATGCCCGGCATCCCCGGAGGAAGAGGCGATGGAGGAGGGGTCAGGGGCAGAGCGCCGCATGACAAAGTATAATCGCCCATAGATTGGTCCCACCTCAACCCCCCCCCCCCCCCCCATCCCTTCGCGGCACCTCTCAACCACCCTTATTCCCTGCTTTCTGCCTAGTAGCTGACCGGTCCTCCGGCCGTCCCCAAAAATAATGAACGCTGGCCCGAGCTACACAAGTCGACGCGCGCAGAGCAGCTCTCTCTCTTTCGTTTCTTTTTATTCCCCTCCGTCCTGGCGCTTTTTGCTGCCGCTAATTCACGCACGGTTGAGCATCGGGCAGAAGCCATTGGCTCAGCGGAGAGAACCGGCGAG
>NC_135500.1:129907797-130007797 GCF_052857255.1 Amblyomma americanum
CAGCTGAAGTTGTGTGGATCACAAACTACTAACAAGCGCTTTCTCTTCATCCAAGACCACCTACTTAGTGAGGGAAATTCGACATTTGGCTTTCCTGGCGGAATTTTCTACCGGCATCCGGCACATCAAGGGTGCCCATAACATTCCCACCGGCACACTGAGCTGTGTATCTATCTTGCAAACCACTTCCTTTACCCTGCAACACCTGGCCCGTTATCAACAGGAGGACGAAGAACTTCAAGCAGTTTGCTCATCACGTTCATTATCCTTGCACCTTACGCCCTGTACATTATACTGATTTTGGTGTCGACATTATTTGCAATGTGAACGTCGTCACTGGATGAACATGCCCTTATATACCTGTGCCTTTAAGCTGCACCCTTACCGCCTTTCTCATTCCAGTATTCATGCCTTTCAGCATTTCGTTGTGGAGCGTTTCGTCTGGCCTGGCCTCAACGCCAACGTTAGCAACTGGGCTCGGGCGTGCCTTGCCTGTCAGCAGTGCAAGATTTATTGTCACATTACGACCCCTTTAGGAAGTTTCCAGTCTATGGACTCCCGTTTTGCAGTTATTCACAGTGACCTGTTTGGACCATTACCAGCACCGCATGGTACCTTTATATACTCACTGTAATTGACCATTTTACGCTCTGGCTGGATGCCACCCTTATACCAGACATCACTGCGGAAACAGTTGCCTCCGCACTCATTTCCACGTGGGTCGCCCGTTTTGGCGTCCCAGCAAAAGATCATCACCAACAGAGGCCACCAGTTCGAGTCCGCACTTTTTGGCAGTTTGACCCAGCTTCTCGGAATCACGCACCTCAAAACTACAGCTTACCATCTGCAAGCCAACGGTTTGGTTGAGAGGTTACACCTTCAGCTGAAGGCATCGCTCATGGCTTACGACCTTCCGGAGCACTGGGCCACTCCCTTGCCAGTCGTCCTTTTAGGCCTTCATAAGGCTATCAAGGAAGACCTCAGATGTGCCCTTTCTCATCTTGTCTATGGCACATCGTTGCGTCTACCAGCTGATTTCGTGTGCCTCCCTGCCAAGAGCGTCGTTTGTCCTTCTCCTGGTATACCTTACGTTCAACGTCTTAACTACTCTCCTGTCCCGTATCTCTGCCCCTCTGACACGCGCTTGCCACTGCAAGCCGACCTTTGTCCACTGCAATTTTAGAAACAGCACATACGTTTTCTTAAGTGTGGATTGTGCCCGCCGTCTGGTTCAGGCACCCTATACTGGACCCCAGCTCGTCATCGCATGGGGTGACAAAACTTACATGCTGCGAGTCAACGGTCTTGACACCAGCATCTCCCTCGACCGCCTAAAGCCTGCCCACGTCGACACCACCACGCTTCCTTCATCAGCTGCCCTCTCCACTTCTTCCCAACAAGACATCTCCCTACCCTTTTTCACCTTGCCGGAAGACTGTTTGCTGGGACGACTCAGACTCCTGAGGGGGAGGCCCTGTGGTGATGCTAACGCACCACGCGCTATGAGGTGAAGTGAAGGAAGCGACACGTAGCAGCTGGAATAAACCAGTTTGCCTGCGGCTCTTGTGGAAGCAGCATCCTTTTCCACAAAATAAATAATGTCTACCAATACTATAGACTGGTTCGTAATGCCTCCACCTCTGCACTGTTTATAAAGGATAACAATGATCAATTCAAAACAATGCCACATAATTACACCGCAGCGGGTTGCTTTTAGTTCACTCCCTATTCTATACTCAGCAGATCCTCCACAGAAAAATTTACTCAATGCAATGCAAAGTTCACGTTGCAACATGCAGCTACAATGAAAATGCACTTTAGTACCCCTTTAAGCCACAAACTGAGCTCAGCTGCTGCAGGTGGTGCCCTCTGCCGGCAGAATGTGAATGCGGGTGCCTCACCTTGCTTCACTTCCTCTGAGAGAGCTGTGTGAGCATGCCGTGGCCCGATATGAAGGTGACAGTACCCAGGCCAGCCAGGTACTTGAGGGTGGTGAACATGCTCAGCCGCAGCCAGAAGCAGGTAAACAGGCCAAAGATGGCTGCACAGAAGAGGAAAAAGAAGATAACACTGCACTGTCAACGAATGAGGGATGCACACAATGTTTAGGGAGACAGCAGGTGGGCGGGCAGGGAACCAACACAGCAATGGGCTGACAAATGGGGATTTTGCTAGGTTAAAGGGACACTGAGGACAACTCCATCCAATTTTGTTTTTAGTAAAAATTCATTAATTGCTGAACAAAATTAAATTTAAAAATTTTACCAACAAAGGAATCTGGGATCACTGTTCTGTGAAATTTTGTGAATGGCGGTGCCGCCTAGCTTCCGAGGTCCGTGCCCAAGAACCTGCGTCGACGCACCGCAGTTTACTAGCGAAATCAGCCGGTTATGGAGACACCTGTTTTAATCTTTTGGCCTTTTCTATTTTACAGAAAGCTTTGTTTGCAGCAAAAGCAGAGTCTTTGTTGTTATAATGCGGTAAAGCTATTGGTATAAGCCTACTTCAATTAGTCCTTCCGTAGTGTCCTTTCAAGAAAATTAAATTTACTGCCTCTTTTAAGCCCTATCCTTTCTTGGCATCGCTCCACACTTTCTTTCCCTCTACCTGTCCTTTTCTGATGCTAGCCGCAGCTCAGGTGCTTCAGGTTAGGATGGCAGATGCCGCAGCTAGCAACATCTTTTCCTTCCTTTGTTATTTTACTAATAAAGAGCCACTAATAACAATAACGTTAAGTAAAACAAGAGCAACAGACATGCCTGGCAATTGAAAATTTCCTGACACACACTACACAAAACAACAGGTGGTGTCCCTCGAGATATGAGAAAGCTGCGCTGCTCCTGTGGTGTGCTCACCTAACATGCCCAGGTGGAACACGATGGTGCTGAGACTGAAGGGGAAGTTTGACAGGTTCACACCAATGCGTGCCCACTGCAACGAAACGAAAAGGGAAGAGACGAGAAGACGGATGCACATGAATCTATACACAAGTATGCAATGATTGCGCTGCATTTCCAGTCCACTAGAACATCCAATTCGATGGAGCTTATGTCCCCAACAACAAAAAAATTGCTGGCATATCTTATGTCTGAGAACAGTGCTGCAGCCAGACGTGTCTTGGGGAAGGCATGTGCTTTGAGTGTTCCTATGGTCAAAAAGAAACGCCAGCACGAAATGCCTAAATATTCATCTGAACTCTCTAGGTGTAATGTGGCAGACACAAATTAGTATAATAATTTTCCCTTTCCACACCATCACATTACTCCCAGTTTCTCTTCCATCGATGTACTCTCTCATTCTCTTACATTGATTTTTAAATACCCTCACTCTTTCTTATTTCTGGCTTCCGCAAATTATGCATACCTTAGCGATCAGTATTCCCTGAGAATCTGTAGTTATCTAGTTGAGGCTAGAGGGCACTGTACTGCACAGCAGTACTGCATGCAGCAACAGGAAGGATCACCTACAATGTCAAAGTTAGGTTCCGAGCATTTCATTCGTGGCACAGCAAAAGGCATCCACATGTCCGATCTCCGTAGATAAAGTGTCTAGCACACTTGTCTTTCAGCCTACAGCCCACAACTGGCGATTGTTTTTAGGGGAATTATCCAGGGCAGAGCAGATTTGCATTAAGGGAGTAATTACTCATTGGCATCCACCCAAGTGTAGATCATCAGTCGTAGATGGACAGTCAATCATCAGTCATGTATATGGACAGACGTTCAATATTTTGAAAGGGTGTGCAAAAAATTGGAACTATGAATACAAATTGGACACATTTGTTATTTAATTCATATTCAATTTGGGACACTGGTATTCTAAACTTTTCGAACATTTAGTAGCGACTGAATACAGCTGGCGTTTCATAAATCCGATCGTGATGAAAGCGCAATATCTGGACAATATCTGGGCAAATATATCAAAAGATCAAGTTGAAACTGTCAGGAAAACACCTGAAGTCATGTTCATTTTTGTTAATCAATGTGGTGCACGATCGTTTGCGGTTGTTGCGGCCGAGTCGAGGTGCGACCAACAGGGCAAGCGTGCCCAAATATCTTTCCTATCACATGGTGCACTGTTGCCTACATATGCATTATGTGCGGGCAACAGCCAGTATAGCAATGATCAGTGTGTCCCCATCAATGGGCTGAAAAATGGTCCGGCTGTGCGGTTTCACTTTGTTCGTCCCATGGCAAAGGTGGCCATTGGCCACACATTGCTAGATTTTTTTCTTTTCGTCTGAAAAACTGTCACCACTCTGGCATCAATGTGCATTTTACTCATTTGCGTCACTACCATCCATGTGGTTCTAAAGTTCAAGTGCACTGAAACAGTGCGCCTGTCAGGTGCTGTTCGCAGTTTGTGACACCGTCAAAAGAGGCCGCTACGGCCACTACTGTTTTGGAGCAGTTCTGCTTAAACATTCCCGACAGTATGCGCACAGCTCGCAGTAGAGCAGCTAACGGAATCGTGAAAGTTCAACACTGCCGTATAGTTTTTATCTCACAAACACGACCATTCCCCAGTTTTTCAGCTAATAAATTTGTTGCGATGCAAATGGCTTTTTCAGATTTTTTTTTTTTGCCGGGACAGTAGTTAATTCAACCTTCAAGTAATTTGAACATTCCTTCTGGTACTTTGAAATCAAAATTAAAGAGGTTTTACAGCAGAATAGTGCCTCAAACAATGTTGCAATTTTATTTTTGTCATGTAGTCAAGTGTCAACTCATTGATTTCACTTTCTAAGTGTCGCTATCTGTCATTCGTATGACCACAATAGTATAGGTTTCCTACTTTATGCCGCCTAGTTGAGCACAACACATTTCTGTGAATGTAATTTTATTTTTTACGCGGTGCCCAGTCAAGTCTAGGCTTATTTAAACTCATTTGAAAGACTCTGTGCAATCCTGAAACAAAGAACAAAAATTGTTTGCGATTATTTAAAGATTTTCTTCGCACTGCATAGATATTTTACATTCGACTGAACATTCAAAGTAATTTTTCTTCCTGCTATTTTTATCAAATTCATATCTGAGAATTTCAATATTCACACACCACTACTATTTTGACCTCCCCTGTGAAGTTTACTTACAATTGCAAATTTACTCCTCAAAGCATGCAGAACGTTGCCTCCAAGAGTTTGATGTTGAAATATGTTAAAAGCTAGGATGCTAAGCTAGTAGCACTTATTTAACTTATCAAATTATTACACTTTCCACTACCAGGAATCTCACACCACCAGAAAAAAATATATGTTTGCTTCGAAACATGTGCAAAGGTGAGAAGAATTATGTCATACGAGTCAGTTCATGCTAATCTGTCCTTTGATGCAGCATGGAGGCAAAAACCTAACCATTGTAATGATGACTGCCTTCTCATGAGGATGCCATTTCAAAATACACTGACAAAAAAATCAATACATAGTCCTTTTTCAGCCATGCCATGCAGCTTGAAGTATCAAAATCTCATTCACTATGCTCAAGCCCAATTAGACACTCTTCTTTTTTTAACAGAACTCATGCCTTTGATGAAGGTGTTCACACTTTTGATGTTCAATGATTCAACTCAGTGCTGTCACCACGAGCACTCCGATGGGCGAATTTTTAATGGCTTATACCGAGCACCAAGGGTGTCATTGGAAGTGTTTTCCATTCCTGAATATTTTTTACCGAATGAGGGCAGTGAAGAGCAGGTGAGTACTCCAACAGTGTCTCATACAGCTCATTCTCACCAACATGTAGCCATCAACAAAACCTGCTTCAGCATCCCTTTCAACCCAAAATGTCGTCATCATCATCATCAGCCTGACTACACCCACTGCAGGGCAAAGGCCTCTCCCATGTCTCTCCAATTAACCCTATCCTTTGCCAGCTGCATCCACCCTTTGCCTGCAAACTTCTTAATCTCATCCGCCCACCTAACCTTCTGCCGCCCCCTGCTACGCTTGCCTTCTCTTGGAATCCACTCCGTTACCCTTAAGGACCAGCGGTTACCTTGCCTTCGCATTACATGCCCTGCCTAAGCCCATTTCTTCCTCTTGATTTCGACTAGGATGCCATTAACCCGCATTTGTTCCCTCACCCACTCTGCTCGCTTCCAGTCTCTTAACGTTACACCTATCATTTTTCTTTCCATGGCTCGCTGCGCTGTCCTTAACTTAAGCTGAACCCTTTTTGTTAGCCTTCACGTTTCTGCCCCGTAGGTGAGTACCGGTAGGATACAGCTGTTGTGCACTTTTTTCTTGATCGATATTGGTAAACTACTATTCATGATCTGAGAGAACCTGCCATATGCGCTCCACCCCATTCTTATCCTTCTAGTTATTTCCCTCTCAGGATCCGTATCAGCTGTCACTACCTGCCCTAAGTAGACGTATTCCTTTACCACTTCCAGCACCTCGCTTCCAATTGTGAACTGCTGTTCCCTTGCTAGGCTGTTGAACATTGCTTTGGTTTTCTGCATGTTAATTTTTCGACCAACCGTTTTGCTCTGCCTGTCTAAATCATTGATCATGCTGTGCAATTCATCTCATGAGTGACTCAGCAAGGGAATGTCATCAGTGAATCGCAGATTATTTAGGTATTTTCCATTAACTCTTATCCCCAACTGTTCCCAATTCAGGCCTCGGAATGTATGAATTGAACAAGAGAAAAGACAATGTGGTTCATACATAGAAGTCAAAATGCATAAGGTGCCATCAACAATTTGCAGATTTCGACAAGAACTATGACAGTGTTGTGTATGCAACATGCGCCTCATTTGACCCCACAAACCTTGGCCTGCTGAAGACTATTTCAAAGCTGATCGGGGACACATAGCGGCATGTAAAAAGAGAAAGGGGAGAAGACGCATCCGTACCAGCACAATCAGCAGCAGCAGGGGAGCCAGGACCAGGCCGCAGAATGCGTTGGAGAGGAACACTGGCGGACGCTTCTCCTGCTCCCTGAACAGATGCTGCAGGCGGGCACACGGCAGAAGTTGACCAACCCGTCCAGGCACAACACACACACACTCCCTTCCCAGCAAGCACTGTGGCACTAATGCAACGAGTAACAGGGCAGAACTGTGCATTTCACGACCATCATAGCTCATTGCTCAGAACTGAACCAGAATGCAACTGCCTTTTCCGTTCGCATCACGAAAAGGCGCAGCTACTCCATCTACAGACTGTGTATATAACACGAGCTTCGCTATCCGTCCCTTTGCGAAAGACACAAGCAACGCTGAGCTAAATTATAAAGGCCAAAGTTAAGAAAAACGCCTCAATAGGTATCACAACATGCAAGGGAACTATGAAGCTATGTTCTGAGCAGAAAGAACATCTGCCAACAAATGAGCCAGTTAAGACGTACATGCGGCTGTCATAAAGATACGTGTCAAGCTGCACTGTACAGTCTCGGCTGTAGCAGCTGTGAAGTGGGAAGTTGTCGCAGAAGGCACCCACCTTGATTTCTGGCTTTGGAGCATGCACGTCAACGGTGGGCTTTGGAGGTGATGGGTTCGGTGGAAGAGTCAGCTGCAGGGAAGCCTGAAAAGAAGAAGAGGGACCGTAGCGTTGCACTTCACTGAGTGTCTACTGGGTGGAGGTGAAGGAAAAACAGTCACAGCTGTGCCACGCCCCCAACCTCATGAGAGCCTCCAAACCCACCTGCACTGCATGGCCACAGATGGTACGCGGAATGTATTCTCAATGGCCATAGGGGGAATGTGGCAGTGTTAGCTCGTGGCATACTGCACCGATGGACAACTACAGCACGTGTCCCTCACATGGCTGTCATTACTAAAAAAAAAGGCAAAAGGGCCAAGATGCACAAAACCTGAAGCACGACTGGACATCCACACCAGCCATTGCTGGAAAAGGTGCTTATTACCAAAAAAAGAAAAAAAAAGAACAGTTTATTGCCAGAATTACCAGTTGCTCGATAGGTTACCATGGGTGCCGCAGGGGAAAAAAAAAGAGAGCCAATTTTCGGCCACCCAGTAGTCAGTACTGATGCATTTTTCACATCTGGTGTAAGACTTTGGAGCACGTGTGGTGGCTTGACTAACTACTGCTGCCCTCATAACAAAAACCAGTATGGGAAGCCTGCACTCCCTGCTACCCAGCTGACAGTAGCAGCACCCTCCCAAATGTGAAATTATCTAGATGCTCTCAGATGCTCTCACCAGTGGGGATTTCCCTCCCTCTCACATGTTTGGTTTGGTTTGGTTTATGAGGGCTTAACGTCCCAAAGCGACTCTGGCTATGAGGGACGCCGTAGTG
Source organism: Amblyomma americanum (assembly GCF_052857255.1). NCBI lineage: Eukaryota > Metazoa > Arthropoda > Arachnida > Ixodida > Ixodidae > Amblyomma > Amblyomma americanum. The sequence continues at coordinate 129,916,061 of NC_135500.1, forward strand.
AAGGGCTCCGGAAATTTCGACCACCTGGGGTTCTTTAACGTGCACTGACATCGCACAGTACACGGGCCTCCAGAATTTCGCCTCCATCGAAACTCAACCGCCGCGGCCAGGATCGAACCCGCGTCTTTCGGGCGAGCAGCCGAGCGCCATAACCACTCAGCCACCGCGGCGGCCCTCTCTCATATGTCATCTCGCTCTGTGGTGACAACTCACCAGGTGCCACTTGAAGGGGTTGGCTATCACAGCATCACCAATGATGAGCGACAAGTCGTACTTTCCAGAGAGGTAGCCCATGTCCTTTGCCTTCTGGAACAGGTCCTGAAAGAGGAACAGCGAGCGCAGACGGTTGGGCAAATTTCAAATTCCTGGTGCCAAAGACCACCAACTCAGCACATGCAAAAAAAACACACACAAAAAAAAAACACAAAGAAACCAAGGCAAGGCAACTGACCAGGTCAAAGCGGTAGACAACGCTGTTGTCTGGCTCGGCCAGGAACACGATCTCGCGCTTTGTCTCCACGTGGTAGAGGTGCACAAAGGCCTGGTGGGCCGACATGACATCCCCCTTGGAGACGTCCTTGAGCGAGAACTTCATCACCAGCTTCTGGTGGTGGTCTGCCTCCACCGTCTGGGCCAGCTTGCCGCGGAATGCCACCCTGCGTGCATACGTGAGCCAAGATGTCACACAATCTGCACCAGGAAGTGCGTTAGAATCATTGCGCAAACGACTGTTGTCGTCAGAAATTTGCATGAAAAATGACCTCTACACATTCATAAAAATATTTAAAGGTCATTTATATGCGTGAAGGTCATTACAAACTTGCAAAACCTTGTTCCATGCTACCTAGTGCAATGCAAAGAAAACGAAGTGAACTCCCGAAAATGCAGCATGCTTATTCTCATGCAACACAACCAGTGAATGCTGCTTGCTTTAGTGAACCAGTCTCGGACGTTGGCACGGCCATGTGCAGTTGTCACATCCCCTAAAGAGCCCCTACAATGATACTGAACAGCAAAAGGGACAAGAGAGCTGTCCCGCTGCTATAGAGAGCCACTATAAAAGCAGCAATTACCGAGCATTACCAGAACTGATACAAATGACATCTGTGTGACATGCACACGGTGTGCTGTCAGCCATATGACCTCACAGATACATCCACTTGTTGGAGCCCTTTGAAATCCACCTCGAAATCCACCTACGCGTGAGCGGCGCCGGCTCTTCCGTCGGCTAACGACACTCCCCAACGCCGCTGCGGTTCCGAGTGGCGGTGCCGCCGCGATTGGAACAGCGGCCCTTCCATCAACTATCGACGCTCCCTTGAGCGCCGAGTGCGCGGTTGAAAGTAAACAAACAAACAAAAAAACTCGCGTTATCGGGCCACCGCCGCTTATCAGCAGACGCAATCTGTGGCCACATGTGGGGAGTGGGCAGGTGGCGGTTTGCTGCTTATCAACAGCCACCATCGGCCGCCGCGCGCGGGGTGGGGATGCCGGTTTTGCACGTTGACATAGCAGCTGCTCAAGGACAGCACCAAGAGCGATGCGACGGAGCCGCGCAGCAAATGTAACCACGCTGCAGCATGCCCGATATCTCGTTCGTTTCGCCTTTACTTATGGTGCGATGCTTTGGTCTCGATTTTTTAAGTCGACCCCCCACTTCGGACTTTCAAATTTTGAAAAATAGGTAGACTTACAATCGTGTACATATAGTACGTAAACTTTGATTAGCCTGAACTCGCATGCCTCAAAATATCAGTGAGGTCGAGCTTTCTACTCTACAAAATAAACTTCAATAGGCGCTGCATTTGTCCCCGCTCATCTAGCATGGTTTTCATGACCAATTTCAGATATATGAAAATCCTGCCATCAGCCAGTGATTGGCACGGTCTGCAATTTACACTGCGTACCATGCCACAAGCCAACTTTTGTGCTTGTGCACCCCAAAGCAAGCCTCTCGCAACCGCTCTGTATTGAAGCGACAAGGCACTGCTGGCACTAAAACGTGACATGATGCCTAGAAAAACAGCGCGGTCGCTTAAGCTACAACACAGGTGGGAACAGCTTTCATGCCGTCTCTAATGCACTGATCCTAATGGGGCGTAAACTGCTTAGCCCTTGCATGTCAGTTCTGCTACACGGCAAATCTTGGGAGGGGCCAAACTGCTGTCGCAAACCGAAGCTGCAAAAATGAAATTAAGCTGAGAGATGCACCACAGGGTTTGCGTTACACGAGATGCAGCTGTGCAGGCTGGCTTCGAAGCTTTTGTTCCAGTCATCTGCTTTTTTTTCTCTTGTATTTGTAGGCCGGAATCAGTTTCCGTGGGCCCAACACAGGGGCACCCACAACCCACATGCTGTTCCACTATCCTCCCAAGACCTGTTTTCATGTGCGCCACATGGATTGGAAGTAATAGCAGCTACTTGTCTGCCTTCTTCACCGACGTGTTCATTGCCACTTGCAGACTGCATTGCAGCCTGATGCGGTGATGCGTTGTGTGTGGTGCCGCACCTTGTGATCCAACCCACAAGTGCACAGTGGGCGTTCGAGCCGATCATTGCAAACGCACTGTTTCTTACGAAAGGCTTAGCATTACTGTATACGCACTTAATAGCGTGCTGGAAGTCAAAAGTCAATTCTGTGAGTAATGAGGAGTTTACCCATGTGAAAAGTGCAAGACACTGCAACTGGCAGTGCCATTTGGAAACACCACAACGGCAGGCCGCGAGTTCAAATCAGCAAGAAATTTTGAGATTTATAAATATTCAGATGGATGACTACTTGAAATAATTTTATTAAAGTGTGTTGCGAATCATCGAATTGAACAGCAAGTGCTATTAACAATTGACTGCTCAAAATTTCAGATATTCTGACCAACCCTTGCAAGAACCAGAAAGCCAGCCATAAAGTACTGGGAAAGCAATTAAGCTCGCCTCGCCTCTGGTGCAGCTTTGACACAACTTTTCGCCAATTTAATGCTTTTGGCGCAGCATAGCGCAGAAAATATCGTTTGTATCGAAATGGTGCAACTGTCCCGCTCCTAAAAAATAAATTATCTGAGCTCTAGCTAGTAAATATATGTTTCTTTTGTGCTACCTACTGCTCGTATGGGAATGCGACCGTTAGCCCGAGTGGACAGGATAAATAGGCCTGTTGGCACATTCACATTCTCACTGGTGGCACCAATTTATGCACAAGTTAATGCATTTTTTGTTCTACACATGGAGGTCCAAGCATCCCGGCCAGACTGGGTGCTACCACCGCTGGGCGCACATCACTTGTGGCTGAGCTGAACCTGCCTTACGCCTTGTAGATAGGTCGGCTACACATACAAGCCACCTACCCAACCCCACCAATTTCGGGCTGTCATTTTTGTGATAAAATTGCACATTACACTACACATCTAGGCCCAATGCTTTGGTAGAGCATGGCGTGATAAAAGTGGCTACACAACTAGTCTACTGACTTTGTGAACCAAGCTTGAGAGAAACTTCGATGCGAGGTTAGTGCAGCGCACAAGCCTCACTTTGTGCATATACACGTGCGCCCACTTGTCACACACACTAACAGGAAGTATGCATGCAACCCACGACAACTGGGCACTCACGGAATCATCTTTGGAGCCGCTGTCTGGTCTCTGTCAGCAGTGCCGATTTCAAGGCCAACCACCTCCACATCTGTCAGCACTTTCACATTGACCTAGAAAGAGAGAGAGAGAAAAAATAAACAATCATTTTTTCCGCATACGATAAACAATTGGAACGTATTACCTGAACATGTAGTTTTCCACAAAACTGTAGATTTGTTTTATAATGTTTAGTGCCCCCGCCCCTCCCCCCCCCCTGATGTAATGCCCCAGTTGTGCTGTGGATATTGTACTAATAAAGAATAATAAATAAACACCTCCCAGCTCATGCGCACAGTCCACAAGGCAGAATGACACAACTTACAAAACAGCTGTGCTGAAGAAAAAATTCACTACCAACAAAAGGCACCTTCTTTCATCCCACTGCCGGTGCAACCACCAGGATGCAATTTATACAATTAACAACCTTCCCATTAAATCAGTAGATTCCTATAAATATCTCGGCATCCATTTAAGTAAAAATCTAACCTGGTCGCAACACGTTCACCATGTAACTAATTCAGCTAATCAAGTTTTAGGGCACCTGCGTCATACCATGCCTTAGCACCGCGTTCCATAAAATTGCTTGCTTACTTAACATTTTTATGGTCGAAATTGGAGTTTGCATGCGCTGCCTATGATCCTAACTTTTCTAACCTCACTGACACGCTCGAATCCACCCAGAATCGCGCTGCAAGATTCATTTGTTTTAATTTTTCATATCACACTAGCGTTTCCGCACAGAAGTTTCAGCTTAATCTCCCCACCTTGGCCTGTATTCGCAAGATTGCCCGTCTTTCCTTATATCATAAATGTTACCACACCTTTAATCCCGAAGTTATTCCTATCACATGCGCTCATTGTATTTCCCGTAATTGTCACCCTAACGCCGTCTACACCGTGAAAGCCCGCACCGAAACATATTACCAGTCTTTTTTCCTGAAAGCAGCCCGAGACTGGAAGGACCTTCCATCTGAAGTGGCAACCACCATCGACTTCAGCAAATTCAAAACCGCCATCAAATATCATCTGTACATACTAACTGCCTTTACTGCCTTTTTCAGCCCACCCCTCATGTAATGTCTCTTGAGGACCTTTGAGGAACAAATAAATAAATAAATAAAGAAAAGTAGTTGACATTATTTTTAACCCTAACAACTACCACTTCGGAAATGTTCCATGCACAGCTGAAGCTTTACAGTACTGAGTAAAGTAAGGCACTGTTTGATGAGGCTTCAAAGTTAGTGATCTGAAATTGGGATTCGGAAATTTCACATTTTCTTGAAATATTTCGAAGTTAAGGAAATGATGAATTCCCACCCAAAAGATGGCACACATGCAAGAGGAAAGCTGTGCAACCTCATACAAAAGCTGCCATAATATCTGTGCCCCCCCTCCCTTCTTCCTTCCACCTCTGGGGAAGTGCTGACAAAGCCACCTTTTTCGTTTAGCATGCTCACCATGGCTGCTTTCCTCAGCAAACCTGAGGGTATGCTACTTAGCAAATCAGCAACGACAATGTCACATTTACAATTTTCCAACATGATGAGTATCCTGATCAGCGCCCACTTTCAGCAAAACACGAGCAACATTCGCACAGCTTTCGTTACCCAGCACATGCAGTAGCTCGTAGCTTTTGGGATATGGTTCAAGACCATTTCCGCCAACCTCTATGAACTTCAATCTGTTGACAACAAATCGCCACACTGTTGTTGATCACAAAATAGCCATTTTAAGCTAAATTTGAACACAAAAGGGCTATTCAAAAGGTTCCAAACAAAAATACAGCATTCGTGCCTAGTCAGTATTGGGCTACTCGAAATATGGACAATTTTGTGGGAATGAAACCTTAACAACATATTTAAGCCTCGTTAATATGGAAACTTGCTTTTTAGACAATAAAGAGGGTGAAAATGCACAGAACCCATTCGGGCCCAAATATTTTCGTGATGCTAATATCGAAAGAAGTAAGAACAAAACCTTGACTGCCCCAACTAGATGTTTCATTTTATTTTGTCAGTGCAGGACATCTACGAAACTCAATGCAAAAGTACCATTGCGATGCATTTTTATTAGTTTGTTCGCTTGTTTGTGGGGTTCATTCTTTACACTGGTGCCTGGTCGATGCACCTTTCCATTTGCTGCATTGTAGGAATGGTTGTGAAAGAAGCTCTCTCTGCAGCTCCTGCTATGTTGAAAGCAGCATTCACCACTCGACAGCAGACTGGGTACAGATAGTCTAACGTTCGACGGAATACCGTCTGGTCAGGATGAAGCATAATAACAGGGTGAAGTTTGGGTCCCTGACCAAGTCAAAAACAAACGAAAATGACGTTTCGGGTCCCGTACGGGACCCTTGTTCACAATAAGACTGTCAAAGAAGAAGGCGGGATCATATCTAAGCAAAAAGATTAGGAACAATCTTGAAGACTATATAATCCCGCCTTCTTCTTTGACAGTCTTATTGTGAACAAGGGTCCCGTACGGGACCCGAAACGTCATTTTCGTTTGTTTTTGACTTGGTCAGTGACCCAAACTTCACCCTGTTATTACTGGGTACAGATGTGGACTAGTGCTTAATGGGATGTGGACAATCTTAGTTCGAGACAGGTCATCATTCCTTGAGGCGCCATCGTGAATATTATCAACCACTGGGCACATCAGGTTACAATATAGTGCCCAGGGTAATGTACATGGAGCTGCCAAAGGTTCTTCTAATTTACATTTTAACATTTTACTGCACATTGCTGTGCACAGAAGCAGAAAGAGTGTGTGTGTGTGTGCGTGCGCGTGTGTGTGCGCGCGTGCGTGCGTGTGTGTGCGCGCGTTTCTTAACACTTCTTGCTTTTCTTCACAACTGGTTGTAATGGATGGCTCCTTCTGTAGGCAGTTTCACCCAGGGACCAAAGTGTCCATATTAACAAGGCATGACAGTACGAAATATGCAGTTCAGATCAGAGAATTAACATGAGTATCTGGTATAATGTAAGCTAAGAATTCATCATCATTACTATCAGCCTGACTACAACCACTGCAGGGCAAAGGCCTCTCCTATGTCTCTTCAATTAACCATGTCCTTTGCCAGCTGCATCCACCCTATGCCTGTGAACTTCATAATCTCATCCGCCCACCTAACTTTCTGCCGCCCCCTGCTATGCTTACTTTCTCTTGGAATCCACTCCGTTACCCTTAAGGACCAGCGGTTGTCTTGCCTTCGAGTACATGCCCTGCCCAAGCCCATTTCTTCCTCTTGATTTCGACTAGGATGCCATTAACCCGCGTTTGTTCCCTCACCCACTCTGCCCGCTTCCGGTTAAACCTATCATTTTTCTTTCCATGGCTCGCTGCGTTGTTCCTAACTTAAGCTGAACCCTTTTCATTAGCCTCCACGTTTCTGCCCCGTAGGTTTCTGCCCCAGCTAAGCAGTAGTATGTATCAAACTGAATCACCGAATTTTGCAAAGGGAATATAACACAAAGCGTGCCACACAAGTAGTGACAGTTCCTAGACACATAAAAGTGAGGGAGAATAAAACTTTGCACTTACAGGTTGCTCTACAATAAAACGGGCATCTAATCCACATGCATGCATGTCATGTTGTAATCTGCATGTCCATAGATCTTCTTTTTGCATGTACAGGCATGAACAAAATTAAACAGAGCATGGTATCGGCTTCCAACATTTTCCCCGCGTTCCCTAATTGAAATTGCAAGCAATGGTGTGCGCATACTGGTAGGGGGCGCCATTGCACTTCCTCATGGACAAACAGTGTTTCTCCATTCCCTATAGTGAAGACGTGTTTGCACTTGCAACAAAATCGTGGTGGGGATACACTGGTATCCCCCCCTTGTCCCCCATGCCAGCGGCGACCGTAACTTCCACGTGAGCGCTGTCCACCAGGAATGTGGAGAGAAGGCACCCCTGCGACTCTGCTCATTTCCGCCCCAGCACTGACATGACGTCACGGCAGCGCGCTGCCTTCTGCGGAGAGGGCTGTATGCCTAAGCTTGACGGCAACGATTTGCTGCTAGGGAGGCAATGTCTGAGGGGATAAAAGGGAGAACTCACGGTGGGAAAGGGACTCTCGCCACCGGACCTGACCTAAGTGCCCCGAGGAATCCTTTCGCGGCCCGCCGGCCCCCGAACCCAACGCCGGTCGACGTCAACGACTTGGTGAGCTACTGAACATCTATTTTACGGATGGAACATTCTTCCGCAGTGTGCTTTGCCTCGCGTTAGGATAATAAACTGTTTTCTAGCATGCCCTGCCATTGCCTATTTCGTCCGGACCTGCCGTGACTGGGACTCTGCGCCACGGGTTGGGGAAACGTGTTGCGTACTTGAATGACGCCTGCGTGTAGCTGGCACGGAAGTTCGCCTTCCCGGCCGGCAGGACGCAGTGACCCCATACCGCTTACTTATGGCCGCACTTGTACGTGCAAGCAGAAAAGAGCAGTGCTCACCTCAGCGTCAGCATTTCCAACAAGGCGGGCATCAGCCTTGACTGGGACAGCATTCAAGGAAAGCTTGTAGAAGCCCCGACGTGGCTTGTTTGAGATGAAGTTGTACACGTACAGGGACCTAAGTGTGAGAGAAATTACGATTTTTTTACCAACACTTTGCGAGACAAATGCAGGTATGCTTACGTACACTGAAAAGACATCCGCGGAACTTTTGGGTTTCATATTGAGGGAGAATTCATACACAGGAAAGGCAAAAAGCCAGCCTGAGCCAGTGTAATCCGGCTCACTCCCGAGAGAAAGTGGAAAGTGGAGGGAAGAGAGTAATGGGGGGCAGATGGATGATGGGGAGGCATGAAGTGGGACACATGCACTCACGGGTCCTCCTTGGCCGGGGCAAAGGGCTTCCTCTCCATGATCACCTGGCTGTCGAGCAGTCGCACAGCCTTGCTCAGCAACACACTGAGCGGCCCCAGGGGTGCGCCCAGAAGGTCGGTCACTTGCACCACCACTGTGGGCGCCGCCTTGCTCAGTGCACTCGAGCCAGACACGCTGATTGCCACTGGCACGTGGTACTGGAACGAGGCACACACGCATGCAGACAACAAGCAGGTCAAAAAGAGACAACAGAAGAGGTCACGCCATGCTCATTAAACATCCTATACTTTCAAAACTACTATAGCGATAGGTTTGAGGACCTCCAAGGCTTGTATATCAACTATTACTGGTAAACACTGCATGTGAAAAAAGCCAACAATCAATGAAACCACAAAAAGCACAGGGGAATTTTTTTTGTTGTTGCTGATTGGAGGGAAAAATTAGCAGCAAATCTTTTTACATAGGAGATAACTCTGCACAAGATGAAAGAAAAAAATTGGCAGTGGCCTTACTTCGCTAACCCCGGAATTCAGCAACCATGTGGCTATGATGTGGTATCACATGGTCTTATGACACCCCCATCGGATGTCATCACGTGGCTTTACATCCCCCGATCGGATGTTCTTAATTAAGGTCAAAGGTCAACCCAATGGTCACCCAATGTCAAAGGGCAAAGGTCCGGACTGGCGACCTCCACGTGTCGCAGCACTGAACCAACTGAGCTAAGGTGAAGGCTGTCTTGCCCTTTACTTTCGATGGTATTTGCGTTACATGTAGTCTAACCTTGAGAGCATTCACTAGCACCATTGATATCTGGAAGGCAGATCATCAGAAGAAAGCAAGAAAAGAAGGGCGCTCGGCAGGCCAGAAGCAGGCAATACAGTCGAGCCCGCTTATAACGAACATGAGTGGCATGCGGCATCCGTTTGTTATATCCCGATGTTCATAGTAAGTGGACCACAGCTTTAAAGACAGTTGCTTGTCAAAACAATTTTTTCTTTGCGAAAAAGTTCATGATGGACATCTGTTTTTGCAGCGCAGATCCGATGAGGGAGGTTTCCAGTTTATTTAAAGCAGAAGCGTGCTCTTCGCCGAGGCCCTTGGCACAGACAAGTCGTCTGAGGCTCTCATTGTAGCCCATTGCTACAGGCGCGCTTATGGGTGCTGGCTCCGAAGTTTCAGCCTCATCTGATTCCTCCGCGAGACGCTTGTCCCGCACTTTAAGAACGATGCCTTCATCCGGGCACGGTTCCGCGGTGTCGGCGTTGTTATCGGCAGAAATAAAATCATTCCAACCAATGTCATGACAAACCATGTCAGAGTCGACGACGCGCTGCCGCAAATCGCCGCTGGGCTGGTCATCTTCCGAAGCATCAGGCTGGGCATCAGACACTGTGTCGACGAAGCCAGCCCTGCGGAAGCAGTTCCGCACGCAAGTGACCGTCACCTCTGCCCAGGCCGCTTTCATCATCTTGACCGCTGAATGCAATGGAAATGGGCACGGTGTTCCCGTCTGCCATCCCGAATTACAACCAGGGCCCGAGATTTGAACGAAGCCAACGAAACATCCGCACCGCAACAAGAGTGACAAAACTGCGCGACGGGTAGGCGTGCAATGTGCACAAGCGGCAATCAAGCTAATGATACTGACGCACAGTGCCAGCGGAGAGACCAATGAGGGGCGCCCGTGAGCGTCAGCGCAGCCACCTCTTGGCTCCCATGGAAGGCTTGCTTCACGGAGCATGGCTTCTGTGATCAGCGCCGGCGGCGGCGTGGGTGATCACGGAGGCCACGCACGGATTTGCAAAAGAATGAGGAGAGGGGAGCAGAGTTGCGAGGAGGGGCGGGAGGGCGATCTTGGAAGGCGCGTCGACGAGGAAAGAGTAGCTCGCTTGAGAGCGGCACAAAACAGGGCGGGCAGTTCTCCTGCGATGAGGTTCAAGAAAACATATCGCGCGCCAGGCGCGCAAAGGGTTCGAAGGCAGGTTATCTCGCCTCGCGGCGACAGGATTATGCCGCCCGTACGCTGTAACCGATCAGCAGGGCTTATTGACGTTCGTTATTCGTGTGATTTTGTGCCATTAAAATAATGTATATTTTGACGGTCGCACAGGTCGCATTCGTTGTAAGCGAAAGTTTGTCTTAAGTGGGGCCGTTATATATGGGCTCGACTGTATGTCATAGGATGGCATACCTTTACCCTATGACATGCATGCATCTATGTTTCAGACACATCAGATGGAGCAACTGCAGCACAGTCACAGCTTCCGAAAGTAACAAGTTCATTCTGAGAATTTGAAGAAAGGTCATGGCTTCAGGGAAAAATTTTTTATTTTAATCAAGCAGAGCTCCCCTGACACAAGATGCACAGAAAAAAGTTATTTTTGTGGAAACAGATGTTTCAGTGACAGCCTGGATGCCCGAGTAACTCTCCCAGATCAAACAAAAATTCTTTTATGGACCCCTAATCCATGCATGCATCATGCTCCCCTTTCATTGGAAGCATTATTATGGGATCATATTGTAAGTGCTCACACCAGACTGTTATGCTATGCGGCCAGTCATTGTTACTAATGTGAGCATTTTTTGAGGGGCCATAAGTTTGAATACTTCATTTTGGTTGTATACTAGGCAGGAAAGGATCAACGCCAAGACATGTAGGGTTTCTCGGCATCTTTTAAAAGCCGCTGAGGCTATGTGAGGCTAGAAAGGCTGAGAACTCCTGCGTTAGACTGTCACTATAAAGCACTTAGACTAAATGAATAAGAAGGAATGCAGGGGTTTTCAGTGCAAACAAAATAATCTGTAAACTTCTTTAATCTGTAATCCTGATATCAATTCGATTCGCACAAAAGAATTGACCTCAAGCAAAAAATGACATTTGCTGTGCTCATAAGAGCTTTGATGACGAACGAGATGTGAATCTAAGGTGAAATGGGAGGGTGAAATGTGTTGATCAACTCACTGAATTGGTCGCAAGCAGCTTGAGCACATCATACAGAAGGGCTGCACCCTTGACTTGTTGAACGTTCTTGCGCGACAGCAAGTAGTTTGAAAACTTCAGGACTTGCTCCTAAAAGAAGCAGCGAAAAGAAAAACCGATTAAGGCATTTATCACGGCACCTGTCCCACGACAAGTCGTAGCTCCCAGCTGCACTTACAAGCCGCAGGTTGCAAACAACACGAAGCAGCGTTACGAACTGTCGGCCAAACTGTCAATACTAGTAGTGTTGAAATCTGGGTCAGTTGGTACATGTTCAGGAGTAAAACCAGTAAAAAAACGGGACACAGCGAAGAGACGAGGCACACACATGACGACTGGGTGTGTGTGCCTCGTCTCTTCGCTGTGTCCCATTTTTGACTGGTTTTACTCCTGTCAATACTAATCAGCTCCAACTCACATCACTATACTCATATGTCTGCACCTTAATACTTATTCTGAATTACTTAGGATGATGTGAAGTTTGCAAGTAAGGCAGCCTGCAGCCTGTTTTACTGAGGCCAGCTCCTGTCAGTAGTTGTACCATACAGGCTTTCAATGCGCCCATTGGGCCCGTGCTCAGTCTTAAAATATGGCTGTACTCAAACAGGGTATGCATAACCTCAGCCTCACTGCAGTCGCAAATACTGAACGGAAAAACGTCACTTTGTGTAAGAGCCACATACAGACAAAATCACACACACACACACAAAAAGGAACAAAGCAGCCAATACACGAGTGCACACGATATGCCAACGGCCCTTCTGACTACTGCTGAGCAAGCAATGAGGTGAGCTCACCTGTTTAGGCATGGGAAATTGGGAGAAAGCAGGTTTCGTTCTGGCTCAGTGGTATGAATTCACTTGTCTCACTAAAGTTCCACAATGTTGAGTGAAGTTCACTCAGAACTTTATCCAGAACCTGACCAACGCTACCTATGAGCTTATTACAGGCTTAATATGTCAACTATACTTGCCTTGGTGACTGTGGGAGCCTTCTTGGCCGCTTCAGAAAGCCGGTACACACCACTCAGGATGGTAGCAGTAACGCTGAGGCCACCCTCAAACTGAACACGCATAAAAAAACAAAGCACACGGGTCAAGTCGAGAAAAATCCACCGCTTACCCCACGACTGTTTTTCCCTTTCAAAAGTGACAGTTTTGCAGAGAACGGTAACCACTCATGAAGCCAAGTAGGGCGAAAAAAACTCTTTTCGATGCATGCTGCAGCAAGTGGACAGGGAAACAGCAGTGGCACCAAGCAGTAAAAGATGTTAATGTTGCCGAGTCATTGAGTCATCAACTGTTTCCATCTGCAGGTGGCAGGCTGGTCGACAATGCCATCTGTTCTCAGCTAATATGATGCTATGAGAGCATTGCAAACCCCTCTTATGCATTTCAGCTAGATGAGTCAGGCAGTGCAGCCTGTAATAATACTAAAGGAACCTGCGTCTCTTTACCGCCTCCCTACAACTGTCCAATTTTCATTGATATTTCTGCATGCCTCTTGAAATAAACCGCACTTGACAGCCAGTGCTCCGTCTGCTGGCTTGCTTTCTGCGTCCTTGTCAAATAATCAGTTTCTGATGATAACCTCATATGCACGATGCACATCACGCACAACAATTACACAAATGATTTTCCCAGTACAGGAGACTCTCGTTAATTCAAATCTATTAATTCGAAATGCTGGTTTAGCCCTGTTAACGTTGGGTGTAATAAAAAGGCTCCCATTAATCCAAACTCTGCACAACACAAACAAATTTGCAGCCCTCTTCAAAGCTGAATGACAGAGTTAAGTCTGTAGGATATCAACAAATTTATGAAAGAAAAAATATCAGTGCTTACTTGAAGCAGCTCATTACCAACTTCGTCGGCCTGCACGATGGCATCTTCGATGCGATCAGTGAAGGGGCTCAGGTTACCGCCCAGGACAGAGGCCACGTGGAAAGCGTAGCCCAAGCTGTGCACCGCAAGACAAGGAAAAAGAATGTAGCATGCATTAGAGGGGCAGCACGTTTGGCCTTGCAGTGACAACTCAGACGCAACACTTTAAACTGTGCATTCGCATTCAATTGACTGTCTGACAAGCAAGTTGCGGTTATTTTCTATGAGCAGTAATGATGCACTAGAACCAAACTAGTAATTAAGAGCTAATCTGCATGGAAAATGCTGTTATGTTCACATAATAGAGCTGCATGCCTGTATAGCCAAATAGACAAATACAAACTTACTAAATGATTCTGAGCTGTTTACAATAAGCAGCAGTGGGCAATGAAACACCATCAAGACTTCTTATAAAAAGAAGGTCACTCCCTTACTTGGCCATGCTGTCATCTTTCTTCAGGGCTGCAAGCAGTAGCTGGCTGACCTTAGCAGAGTCCACTGAATATGCAGTGCAAAAACAAAAAGCAATTAACAAAAAGTGATGGGGCCCTTCAAGTAAAAGTCCACATGCTCACGGGTTTCCTTAGCAATGCTTACCATTGCAGCACTGGCATATAGCCTTGCAGGCCTGTCATAAGACATCAGTTAGATGTCATTTAGATTGAAGGTGCTTACTCTGGACACAATTTACTAAAACACCTAAGCATGCATGCTTCCCTCATTATTACTACAAGGCGTAGTTCCAGCTATCACGGTCTAATTTAGCTTTTTACACATCGTAAGACTTCACTACTGGTTATGAGCAAGCCCAACTAGAAAATAGTATCTGCTCAGAATCACGCCCCGCCCCGTTACTCTTTCCCTTTCTGACCCATTACAAGTTCTCCTCCTTCCTCTCTTTCACCCACTGTAGGTCACCAGTCCACATCAGTCTGTAGTCCAGCCAACCAAATTTTTTTTCTTTGATTAAATTAATTTTCTGTGTTAGCAGACGTTCCAGCAAACTCATGTGATCAGAATTACAGATGGACAGTCAGAATTACAGATGGACAGTCTCTTAATCAGACAGATAAGTGCCACACTGATGATGCTGCAACAATAGTTATAGGCCACAATCTCAACCATCCATGCAAGGCACACATCGTGAACGTCTTCAGGCAGCAACAGGTGAACAAGCAACAACAAATAAGTAAAAAAAATTGTTCTCTGACCTGAGACCCCAAGGGCTTTGAGAGCCAGAACTGTGTGATAGAGCTGCACAACAGATGAATCTTCTTTCAGTGCAGCCTGTAGTGTCGCCTTGCCTTCTGGAATGTCCAGCTGTGGAAGTGAAGTGATTAAAAATAAGAATTCATTGTGCTGCCATTATCAACGGCGTTTGCTGCATGGCAAAGACTCCTGCCAGAGGACTGCCAAATGCCTTTGCCCTGTGCAAAATGCAACTTCCCTATCACTGCAATTTAACCAACAACTTTGCTGTTTGAACAGATTCTTTGCTGTTCCAGGGTGTATTTTCTAATTTTGATCCCTTGAAGGACAGATTCCTTGAAGCACTCACCGATGGGTTCAATTAGTGAAAGCTCTTCAGGCACTCAGTTGTAATGCAAGGCATCAGACCAGCCATAACAGGGTGAGGTGCACATCATCACAAACAATTCAGTGACTAGTATTCCTTGCTGTATGGCCTCTGACACTACAGGCAGGGCCAGGTAATTAAGTCTTGTTAGCATTCCATGTTGTACAACAGTTGCTCGTGGTTTCAAAGCAACTCGGACATTGCTGTGGTTGCTCAGCAGTGACCACAAAATTAGTCATTTCTATAGTGAGCAGGAGTATATTTGCAGACATATTTCAATGCGGCAATTTTACGAGAACAAAGTGGCATTTTGGTGTTTGAGTTTTGTGCATTTATAGCCGCGTTACACGGGTGTTTTCAACGGCAGTTCAGTTGACTCTCAGTTGAACTGAACGGCAGTTAGCGGTGTTACACGGCAGTGCTAACTGCCGTTCAAATCTCAACGGCAGTTGAGTTCGACTGAGATCGGGGATCTCAGTGGAACGGCCAACTGACAAGATGGCGACCTACGGAACGAAAAACTTGCCCTCGTACTGGATTTTCTTGACTCAGTGTGCTTCGCACCCGCAAATTTCTACCGCAAAGCAAAAAATACACAAAAAGAATTGTCACTATAGTAAAGAATATATACACTACGATCATTTACAACAAGAAGAAAATGCAGACACTGCCTTTTTCTTATTTACACTTCGCTCTAGACGCGAGGTCATGTGGTTAGAGTGCTAACTGAACTGAACGCGAAGTGCTTGTGTAACAGGTGGCGATTCCAGTTGAGTTCAACGGCAGTTGAAATCCTCACTGGCGATTAACTGAACTGCCTTTGAAAATGCCCGTGTAACACAGGTATTAGATTGAAGAGAGCTGGCTTGTGCAACTGCCACTAGAATTAAGTCCATCGATGAGTGGTTCTAGTCCCTTGACGGGTCAGAGCCAGATTATGGGCAGCGATTAATCATTCCCTCTCTCAAACATGCCTTGCAAATATGCTTACATATAATCTTGAATTGCTTCACAAAAAGAGAACCACACACAAAAGCAAAGAGTAAAAAATGCAGAGTAGCGCACCATAAGAAGAATTTTACAATGGGAAAGTTCAATTTAGGGAGGTACGCATAAAATAGCAGAATCAAACAACGAGGGCAACGGAAAACTTACTTGGCAGTTCCCAAGAGCCTTGCTCCCAGATGCTGCATGGTAGAGTGACTCCAAGTTCTTCTGGTCAACAGTCTTTAGAACTTTACAGAAATCCTGAAATAAGAAAAAAATCAGACGTTATTCACTTCGAGCAAAAGCAAATCATTCCATATGTAGCAGGATGTCTGGCAATAATCTTAGTGCCTTCAGCTGTAGAAATTTCTTTTCATGACGGACTGCAAAACCAGAACAACTTCTGGCAGCAGTTTTATGGTTGAAATTTTAATTTAAGCAAGTACAAAAAGAAAAGAAACGAAAGAACAGAACATTTCCATTCACAATCCCTTAACTATAAAGGTTAATCTGAGCAGCAAAAAGTAAAAGTAGGCAGCCATCGGTAAATGACCTACAGTTACAACCAAATCAATAGAACAAGAATACCAACCCCTAAATGTGCGACAGGCGAAACCACCTCACACAAGATGTAATTGCTGTTTTATTTGATAAGTATATGATCACAGCTGCCATCTTCAATGCACATCACAAGGTTTACGTCCTGGCTGTGATTGCGTTTCAGAACAAGAAGATGCAAATGATTTCAAGGGCAACTCAAAGGGGGGTGGGGGGGGGGGGGGGGGGACTTTTCCAAGATCCACGCATTCTAATGAAACTTTTACTGTATAGTATTTTCCTCTTTGCCTTGATACTTTAAACCCAGTTTCGGAGCTGTGCAGTGAATAATTCCTGTGCAAATCAATTTTAAAGTTTGCCATTTGTGTGGCCTCAGTTCAGGCTGTATCTGTGGGCAACTTAGTGTTTGTGATGTCACAAACAGCAATCCTATGTTATTAGCCGTTCCCCGCACAAGCAACAAATTATAAGGCTTGTTTAAGGTCGTATTATGCATTTCGTCAACTCAGCACTCATTTCCAGTAGCTATTTCAGCCATTCAATGCGCATACGAGTGTTCTTCGAACACTCTATATGACGTCATCGCTGCGTCAACTAGAGATTAGTCTTTGGCCACAAACTGTGTTTCGGTTTGCTGCTTTTGCTCTTTAAAAATAGTTCTACTTGGCATTTTGAAAAATGGTTTGCTATGCCGGGGACATGGGGTTCCAAGAATTATGATGTGATCAATACCTCAAAATGTTGGTACAACCACTGGAGTTGCCCTTAAGGCATGCCAATAATAATAATAATAATAATAATAATAATAATAATAATAATAATAATAATAATAATAATAATAATAATAATAATAATAATAATAATAATAATAGACATAATAGACATAGACATAGTTCACTGTAATATTTGGTTTGGTTTATGTGGTTTAATGTCCCAAAAAGACTCAGGCTGTGAGGAACACTATAGCAGAGGGCTCCGGATAATTTCGACCACCTGAGGGGTACTGACAACGCACAGTACACTAGCCTTGAGCATTTCGCCTCGGCTGCCGCGGCTGCGACCGCGACCGAACCCGCGTCTTTCAGGTCACCAGCCAAGCAACGCGACCACACTGAGCCACCATAGTGGCTGCTCACTCTAATGTCTCCACTCTCTGAATTTCATATTTGCGCACAATTGCATTAAAGGGGCTCAGAAAAGGGATTCTAATAAAGTAGCAGTATGGCTGGGATGTTAAAGCACGCCTCTTCACGAATACTGTCCAGCAAGAAAATTTCTAATGCGCTTTGTAGAAGCTGAGTTATCTGTAGGCAAAATTTGAATTTCAGTGTCCTCGCGCTTTTTCCTTTCCTCTCGTCACTTTTTGCACGCTGGATGGTCAGCGCTCCTCTGCTGGCCCCACCTCCTGGGACGAAGCTTCCTGACCCGCCGGAGCTACACGGCTAATTGGCCGCGACCATGGTAGCTGCCTAACGTCTGAAAGAATCTAACCAGTAGCCACCTCTCAACATGTATACGTAGATGCGAGCGACGGAGGAGGGTGTGAGCATGAAAATGTCGCCGGGAAGGGCTCGTCAACTTTCGCGCGTGATTGTGGGTCCTCTGCTGCGTGTAGAAGTGCATTACTTGGTTCAGGTTTTCATGACAACACAATGCAGTGATTAAGCGAGTTGATGTGCTTTCCTCGGAAGGTGTTTCAGAGCCGCTTTAATGCTCACGCAGTGGTCTTTTCCAATTCTTCCCTGGAACGTGTTCAAAGCTCTTGTTTCTGAATACAACCTGAGAAAGATGCCCTCCATTGATCTCGTTAGCCCTTCAATATGAGTTTGCCATACAACACTTTTAATGTTTTTTCTACTGCTTGGGAACAGCCCCACTCTTGTATTTATTGACCTAGTGAAAACAAAAAAACAAACTAGCAGAGTAGCTCGTTCATTTTCACCTCGCTGTGCCAACCCCACTTAGTTAATGCAGTCTGAGAAGCACAGCTCTGGAAGATAACGGACGAGAACAATGAGGACACACAACTGATGATTCTTAACCAACTCGCCCAGCAACACGCCTAGCTAATGTAAGAGTTCGTTTGGAGTTATTAGACTTGCCTGCGGGTTTGTGATCTTCTCACCCAGCAAGCCCAAGCCATAAGCTGCATAGTGTGCAGATGGCACATCTGCCAAGGCTCTGGGTGATGTGAAAAGGCTCTTCAGGCGAGCTTTGTCCTCAGGTCCAAAGTATGTGGACAGCGTCAGGGCACAGCACAGCTGGGCTCCCAACACGGTTGCTAGGACGAGCCTAGGTATGGCTGCAATTAAAACAGATGCTCTGGATGAAGTGCAGAAACAACGCATAACAGGGCATCAGTAACTTGTAAGGAAAAAAGGCACCCAAAGCACAACTCATATCAGTGCAACCATTAATTTATCAGATTTTTTCGACTAGAAATGAACTGCAAACAGCTTAGTCAAATTCATGACACCACATTCGAGTAAAGCACTAAACTGAAACCACTTCAACAGGACTTCGTCAGCAAGAAAAGATGCCTCCAAAAGACCGGCTACGTTACTGGCTACATTGCGTAGGAGTACAGCAGATAATGTCCAAACTTATGGGGTGTTCCATTTGCTTCATACAGTAAAAAGAATTAACATTTTGATGCTCAAACTTAATAACGCTATAATTGCACGAAATAGCTATGCACCACCAGGCATACACTGTGCACTTAGAATGTGGATTCACCCTCAAATGAGGTCCCACTGTTCGTTTTTGAGTCGCCTCTCGTTTCTGCTCCATTCGAATAGAAGAAAATATCCACTGCTCAATCTACCGACAGCTTATGCCGGGAACAAGTTTGGGCAGGCCTTTCACAAATCTCAGGCTATTATACCAATTTCTTCTATTTCTTGCAAAGTTTTCCACTAAAACAAAAAAGGGGCGAACATTCACGGTTATCAACGCCTGTCCAATGAGTTGCAAGCGGCACCGTCAACAAACTTTTTAAGTTCAGATAGTAAATATTTGAAAAACCTAGTCACTATGACCCGCGTAGGACGAGGAAGTAAGCTCTTGAAGACAGTATTAAGTATTCTCACTGCTCCGCTATTAACTCGGTTCTCAAACATGCGAAAGAAATGCCGGTACAGATCAAGTTCAGTACTGCATATACGTGAACGAAAGAAGCACCGAGAACAGCGCAGGTTTAGAAACTGGCGACTTAATTACAGAATTTTGTTTTTTTCAGCTGCGCCAAGAAATGCAACTAGTTTATTCGGGTAATGAGAATGATTCCCAACAATGGTGCTCTTCGTGGACGCCGCAAACAGTCAAGTGTTTCGCTCGCTCGGATACGCCACGTGTCAACGCCGGCAAAATTATTTTATCGCCGGGCGGCACGGTGCTGCAACTACTCAGTTATAAGCTCCTGAGCCCTAGCAGAACTTTTCTTTAGCGTAATAGCGACCACAATGCACTTCAACGGACAAAAATCAAGTTTAAAACAAACTTACACAGCCTCTCGCCTCGCCTCATCGTCGTCTCAAAACCGGAGAGACCCCTCGCGTTAGTTTATGTTGACACGGCGACTTGCAGCCGTAGCACACGTATTTACACGTCAGCTGCTTCAGCCTTAGCCGCGAGGCCGTAGCTGGTTTCGTGTCTCTTTTTCATCGCATAATCGCCCATTTCGAAGAGAAATGATAAAAGTATTTTAAGTTAATTAAACGGCTTGATCTGAAACTAAGTCAGTCAGTCCTCTGGTGCTGTCCGTAGGTAGTTGCGTGCGTAGCTCTTCAAAGTTCACTTGGTGTTTTCTGTAGTGGCGGGTTAAATAGCGCTGTTCGGTAATTTTTTTCTTAGTGCCTTCTTTCACTGGTAACCAATGAACTTGTCAACATTTGTGCGCGTTGTGCAGTTGGATTCTACAGGTGTTGAACTTGCCATACATCAGTGGACGGAAGGTGATGTGGGATGCGTTGTGTGGGACGGTGCCCTCGTGTTGGGCAAATTCATCGACCACAAGAACTGCACTCGTGAATGGGACCCGAAGAAGAGCGTTTTGGAGCTAGGTTCCGGCACCGGCATTGTTGGGATCATTGCATCTAGTTTTGGGTACGTGTGGTTGATGTTCTTATTAATGTTTAGTGCGGTTGGTTCTCGTTCCTCGTTAGTATAGTGGTCAGTATCCCCGCCTGTCACGCGGGAGACCGGGGTTCGATTCCCCGACGGGGAGCATTCTTTTTTTCTTTGACTCAGATCTTTTTTTTTTTTTTTAAGTTTCGCAGCAAAGTAGTGCTCAAACTAGGCTCTCACTGACCTGTTACTACCGGCGTGGTAGGGTATGTCGGTGTCTGCAGGATGAAGCATTGATTTCCGCTCTTCCAACACACAACAGCTCTACCTGTTGATACTGAAAGGCTGATTTTGCGTGAAACCTTGTGGGAAATGTTCACTGGATCACAATTTGCGGCAACAGCGGGCTGGATTGCTTCACAGCCTAATCGTGCATATGTGTACAGCTGCAACAGTAGGCATTAAATTGCGCACTTTCTTGTAGTTAAATATCGCTATAACGAAGTCGAAGGGGTCCCTTAATGTGTCACCTGTTGTGCTTTTGGGGGGAGAATTAAACTCCCGCACGGAGCGCCCACCACGAGGGCGAACATACGTACGCCAATCGATTACAAGTCAGCCCCCCTGCCAACACGTGCCCTACGGGTCTTTTGCAGCCGGCATGGCTAGGACCCAGGGAAATGATATTGGAGAGACAATGTCCCAGAGGATACGGAGATATCTGTCCTGAATATTAAACTATGTTTTATAGAGTTACCCGCCGCGGTGGCTTAGTGCACGGTGTAGCTTAGTGGTTAGGGCGCTGGGCTACTTATCCGGAGTACACGGGTTCGAACCCGACCGCGGCGGCTATGTTTCGATGGAGGCGAAACGCAAAAGTCACCCGTGTGCTGTGCGATGCCAGTGCACGTTAAGATCCCCAGGTGGTCGAAATTATTCCGGCACCCTCCACTACGGCACCTCTTTCTTCCTTTCTTCTTTCACTCCCTCCTTTATCATTTCCCTTGCGGCGCGGTTCACGTGTCCGCCGAGGTGTGAGACAGATACTGCGCCATTTCCTTTCCCCCAAAACCAATTTCATTTTTTTTTCGAGACGCTGAAACCAATATGGGTCGCTGAAAAAGGTGGTGAAAAACTTTTATTGAAGTGAAAGCCTAAAATAAAGTAAATTACGCAGCACCATTGCGGGCTGCCTATGATGAGAGAGTGGAAACTAAGCGGCACGCTGAACCACAGAAGCAGAGCGCGCTCGAAGTAAGCCATGTACGGCGAGGGGGTTGGAGAACACGGGAACTCCAATGAGCTTATCAACTGTCGAGCCGCAGCATGGCGCAGCGGGCTGCAGGTGCGTACCGCGCAGTGTGGCATCGTTCATCGGGTCGCTTACCCAATTTTCAGCGAAGAGAGCACCAGCGTCAAAAAACGAACCAAGGCTGACAACTTGTCCAGACAAGCGCACCACTCAGGCCCCACTTGAGGCTGATAAGTTTTCCGTACATTTTTTTTTTGTGGTTCTTTACAGAGCAAGTTAATTATGCGCGGTGATTTCAGTTTGCCCAATCGAATCAGTACTGAATTGTTAGACAAATCGGTATGTCAAATCGACATACTCAATGCGATTTGGCCAGTGGGCTTCATCGGAAGCTCGTTATACTCCGTTGAAGGAAAATTTTACTTTGGAAAAACGAAATATGAAATACGTGGGTTTCTGTGGGACCTTCCAAGGAGAATGGCTATTACTTCGTTATTGCCATTATTACGTTTCAACTGTTTCGTTATAGCGAGGTTTGATTGCGCTTGTATTCTGCAGGAACGACGTTGTGCTGACCGACCTTCCGCAGTTCATGCCTCTGTTGGACAAAAACCTGGAAGAAAACCGCAGACATCTGAAAGGCAAAGCACATGCCCAAGCGCTGGAGTGGGGCGCACAACTGGCTCCACACATCGTCACTCCTGACGTCATTCTCATGAGCGAGTGCGTTTACTACGAAAAGGTACGAAAAAAAAAAACGGCATGTGACAAAGCGTAATACTCGACATTAGCGAAATATCGCTGCATATAGAATATACGGAAGCCTTCAAAATGCCCGTTTTTGTTTATAACTGGCCAAGTTGTTAGCCACGCGGTGGCTTAAACATAAAAAAAAACAGTACGCAAGGCAATGCGACATCGATTAACTTCCGCTGTAAAATTGATGCGAAGCTCTCAAAACCTGCATTTAAGACTTTGTTTCTAACTGGCGCAATTTTGTGAAGCACTGCGTCGTTGACATCGCGATATTAAAGTTCTTGAATTACAGGAATATATCAGCCCAAATACACAGGACCAACAGGCTTCCTATTGCGCATGCGTGCGCCGGAAAACGGCGACAGCGTGGTCACGCTTCTTCTGCACCGTCATGATTATAGCAAAGCGAAGTGTCTGTGCTTATCGGGGAATCGTGGCCGAGAAAGGTAGCCTGTTAATTCACTGCGGCTTCGCGTAACAGTTTTTCTTAACCGGAGACACGTTTACACCTGGACTCCATGTACGCAAAAACTCACGCGAACGCGAAGGCGACGGCGGCGGCGACGGCTGGCGTTCGCTCCATCGCTTGTGGGCAACCTCCATGCAAGCGAAGGCGGCAGGCGACGTGAACCCGCGACGTGCGCAGCGGACTCCGTGCTTTGCGCACTCAAGCTTAGAAACACGCCCGTAACCTGTTCTCTCTCTTAAAATTTTGTGCGAGCCTCATAGTGAGGTCCAAAGGAATATTTCCTCAACGGCAGCGGTGTAGCGGCAGTGGAGATAGCCATGCAACGGCGTGCTTGCGGAGACGAAGTCACATCACGGGTTCACGGGGGAGGTGTGCTTTCGTTCGGTGCCTGTGCACTCCGGCTTAGTAAAAGCACTCCCATAAACTGTCACCGCAGTCTGATTGTAAGTGAGCAAACTATAATATACCACTGAGAATGCGCGCCGCGAGTGTTTCTGCACAGTTGGAGCGCAGCGGCACAGGGTGGGTCGAACGCCGGTACCCGCGGCTCGACACGCATCTCTCCCTGCAGTACGCCCGCTCGCGTAGCCCGCTCCAAATGCTGTTAGCCCTCCGCACCCAACAAGTAGATTGTTTTAATTATATAAACCATGCGGGTGTGTCTCTCAGCTACAAGACCAAATATTTTCTCGACAATGGCGATGACCAAGACGACGGGCGGGTTTCGTGAGATGTACCCGTGAGAAACCGTAGACAAACCGGAAACGGCTTTGGGGGCTCTGGTTGGCCAGCCGCGTGGGGGACTTCCGGGCGACGAGCGAAATTTTCTGTGGGTGCAGATCCGAGTGACACGGCAAGCGACACATGCATTTTGCTTCGCGCGACGGTGTCGCTCGTCGCTTGCCGCCGTCGCGTTCGCGTGAGTTTTCGCGTTCATGGAGTCCAGGTTTAAGCCAGGCAAAGCAAAATGCATGTGTCGCGAAGCAAAATGCATGTGTCGCTTGCCGTGTCGCTCGGACCTGCACCCACAGAAAATTTCGCTCGTCGCCCGGAAGTCCCCCATGCGACTGGCCAATCAGAGCCCCACAAAGCCGTTTCCGGTTTGTCCATGGTTTGTCACGAGTACATCTCACGAAACCCTACCAGCGCGTCGTCTTGTTCATCGCCACCGTCGAGAAAATATTTGGTTTTGTAGCTGAGAGGCAGACCCGCATTATTTAAACAATTAAAACAATCTACTTGTTGGGTGCGGAGGGCGAACAGCAATTGGAGCGGGCTACGCGAGCGGGCGTACTGCAGGGAGAGATGCGTGTCGAGCCGCGGGTACCGGCGCTCGATCCACCGTGCCGCTGCGCTCCAACTGTATATACGTGCAGAAACACTCGTGGCGCGCACTCTCGCTGGTATATTATAGTTTGCACACTTACAATTAGATTGCGGTGACAGTTTATGGGAGTGTTTTTACTAAGCCGGAGTGGACAGGCACCGAACGAAAGCACACCTCCCCCGTGAATCCGTGATGTGACTTCGTCTCCGCAAGCACGCCGTTGGTTATCTCCACTGCCGCTACACCGCTGCCGTTGAGGAAAGATTCCTTTGGCCCCGACTATGAGGCACACTCACGGAGTCCGCTGCGCACGTCGCGGGTTCGCGTCGCCTGCCGCCTTCGCTTGCATGGAGGTTGCCCACAAGCGACGGAGCGAGCGTCGCCGTGCCGCCTTGTCGCGTCGCCCGCTCTTTCGCGCACATGGAGTCCAGGCTTGAGGGTGCTCACTCCGCGATGCAGGAGCGCATAGTCACGTGACATTTTTTAAATCTCGAATTCTTTACTTTAATCTCGAAAAGAGGGACCACACTAAAGTTACTTTCAAGAAAACTAATGTAATGGGCATTTCTCAACTTGCTCTGCAAATTTTACATTGAAAATTTTGCGCGAAAGTTAATGATGTCAAATTTAGCCAATTTAGGCCCATCTTTTCAAGTTAGCAAATGCACTGATCTGGAAAATACGGCTGCCTATAACTCTGCACTAGTCGAATCTTCGCAGAGCACGTTGTCGTTTTTGAAGCTTAGCACAAGTTACATGCAACGCCCTCCTATATTTTCCACACTGAAGTTTGGGATACGCGGAAATACTGAAGCCTGACCAATTTCCCTACGGCGACTCCTCGAAGTCTAAACTTTGCTTCGAAATTTCTCCATTCTGTCTGCGTGAAATGAACACACCGTTGTTATGTATTGTGCATATGCAACCGTCTTTAATTCCATCTAAACAACTTTTTCGTCGTTGTTTGTGATTAATTTTTAATGAATAATTAAGTGGGAAAACCGTAGTACTTCGAAAAAATCACCCAGTGCCCCAGTTTTCGAAGAGAAAGCGATATTGCGGTATTTTTCCTCGAAAGTGAGCTTGAAATAGGCGGCTGCTCTGTCCACGCTAGCGCAGACACTGAACTGCTGTTGAAGTCCATTATTTTGGTGCCTTTCCGCTGACTTTTCGAACTATAACTTCTTCCTGGTTGACCCTCTCCGTTATCTTGCCGCTTCCCAAAACCAAGTTACGTTACAGCTTCTTCCCTTGCGTATCAGGTGCCTTCTAACGCTTTCATAATGCGCGAAGGGATGCTTTTCCACTACGTTAGTATTAGTGCGGCAGAGCCAGCTTGCTGTGAGACCGTATTCTATATTAGTAACTATAAGTTCTCGCCTGTTTAGTCTCCTACGTCAAGATCTTTCTCTCTGCGTATGTATTCTACAGGATAACAAAAATGCTTCTTCTACTATAATTATTTTCAAGTCTGGAAGTCACCGGTGGAAAATGAGCGCAACGTTCCCGCGCTTGGGTCAGAGCTAGTGAACATCGTCTTAGTGCTAAGCTTGTGCGAATATTCGAAATTTTCTAATAGCGAATCGAAAATCCTGCCATTCAAATCGCTGAGCGAATCAAATAGAATATGTAATGCCCCTTATATAATGCCTTCGGGCCTTTAAGAAAACAATAAATGAATAGAATGGTGTGCGCCTAAAATTATTCTAGACGAATCCGATGCGTTCTTAAGTTTTCGAATAATTGGCATTAGGACAGGCCGTATTTTTCATTGGCGACTGTTTAAAAGTCCTCTTTGACTTCGCACAGCAAGCCACCGTGATCGGTTGGCGCGAGAAGGACCATTCAGCACCACGACGCGATCATTCGTGTGGTGGAGTTCACAATGCTGATACACATGGCCTCCAAGATCGGGAGACGCGGCAAGGCTCTTTCAGGTTTAGCAAACCCTGCTTTCGTTACCAATTTCAGAGGCCATGGTCTATAACTTGCCCCTCTCATCAACTGAGATGTGGCGCTAGTTTGTTCGATTTCATTATCTATACGGTAATTTTCCTGTTCGCATGGCATGACGCTTAAAGAGTTAATATACTGACTTCGTGACGCGATCTCCCTAGTGGAGATTAGTGTTTGTCTTTCGACAGCTAGAGGTGCCGCTAGCGCATAGCGATGTCGAACGATTACAGAACAAATCTCAGTATCAATTATAAAACAAAATCAAACGTTAGATTCTTGTTCATTCCGGCTCTTTCACTACTCGAATCGCATTCCATTTGGTTTTTAATTACATTATTCGCGTTCGATTCGGTATCGAAAAGGCACTGCTCGCACACCGCACGTGTCCCATTTCTCATATGTCTCACCGCATGGCGATGAAATATTGATGATTTCCGCTAAGGCCGTGACGGTGTGCGGGACCTGTGCGCCAGTAAGTGAAAAGCGCCTAAATTGATTCTGGTTTTACTAACGATTGAAAATGCGATTACTTCGTTCTGGTAGCTGTAGCGGGGCATTTACGATGATGACAATGACGGCTGAAAGGGATAAAGTGGAACTACAACCGACAGGCAACATACGGTGTACGGTGCATGGCTTCTCCTCTCTATCGTAAATGTAAAATGAAAATGAAAAGAATTACGCAGTAATGATGAGTTTACGTGGCAGGAAAAATAGTTGAAATGTTCTGTAACCGAAAACAAGCAAAAAAAAGTGATCACAAGCAGGATGGAAGTTGCTTATAATGTGCGCCTTGGAAACGAAGCGTGTCTCTCAAGGTGTGCTTATATTGACATGCACTTGACTTTTACCGATTATTTATTCGCTATCCCTGCGATAGTGTGGAAACGCGTTGGACATGTTGTGTGTTAGGAGTTCATCATGCCCGACCTAAGCCGTATTACACTAGAAGCGACCATCCTTAATTGGTAAAGGTTGTGTTTGGTTTTAGGCGGTTAACGTTCCAAAGCGACTCAGATTATGAGGGACGCCATCCTTGGTGGAGGTCTGCAAGAACAATTATTTGTTGTTTTTTTGCCTTCTATCTGCTGGAAACGATAGCTAATGACTCGTCGGAGGTTGCTTAAAACATGCGGAGCAATTTTTCCTTGTCTTTAATTATCACTTGCGCTTGTGCCAAAAAGGCGGTCACTTGGAAAATAGCGCACGAAGACGGTTTTTATATTTCCCTTGAGATAAATTCCAACGCAGCCATCGTCATCATCATCATCAGCCTGACTGCGCTCACTGCAGGGCAAATGCGTCTGCCATGTCTTTCCAATTAACACTTTCTTTTACCAACTGCGATCACCGTATCCCCACAAACTTCCAAACCTCATCCGCCCACCTAACCTTCTGCCGCCCTCTGCTACGCTTGCCTTCTCTTGGAATCCACTCCGTTACCCTTAAGGACCAGTGGTTATCTTTCCTTCTCATTACATGCCCTGCCCAAGCCCATTTCTTCCTCTTGATTTCGACTAGGATGTCATTAACCAGCGTTTGTTCCCTCACCCACTCTGCCCGCTTCCGGTCTCTTAACGTTACACCTATCAGTTTCCTTTCCATGGCTCGCTGTGCTGTCCTTAGCTTAAGCTGAACCCTCTTCGTTAGCCTCCACGTTTCTGCAGTGCTTTATGAAATTCGGCGACTTTTTCGTCATGATGTAGCATAGGTCCTCGAAGTGCAGAATTTTTTCCTCCCATTACCGCACCTTTTATTAACGCGATAGCGTTAAGGCTCCTGTTGTGCGTAAACTCCGGCGTCGTAGGCGTCGTAGTCGGCTTGGTGAGCGATAAATAGGGTGGCGTAAGGTGACCCAGGCGGTTGCACCGGAGAAGCAACCTAGGCGGGAAACCTAGGTCACGTGACCTTGTGGCGTCATCACAACCTACCCACTGGACTGTGAGCACACTAACCACTCTGGCAGGTGGCAGTTAAGTTAATGGTTGATCGCGAGATGATGCTCAGGAAGAGCAACTTGGGTCGCACAAGACCCACAGATGGCAGCACCTGCCATGGCAGTGCATCAGCGCATCCCTTAACCACTGCACCACTGCGCAAGGAGTGGTATGAGGACCTCCAGGGACGTACGAATGCAAAGTTGAGAATGAACTATTCCGCATGTGTGGACATGAACTCACCTACAAATTTTTTCCTTTCTTTTTCTTTCTGTTTTCTCTCGCTTTTCTGCATTCCTGTGAGTGGCACCGCTAGAAAAGCGGCGACTTCGCAGCAAAAAAGAAGCAGACGCTGCTGGTCAAACGAGCCTTGTTGCTTGCAGGCTGTGGATCCCCTTGTGAAGACCATGACGGAACTGTGTGGCCCGAACACGGAGGTGCTTCTGTCCTACGAGGACAGGGACAACGAAGCGAACTCGGCGGCGGTCAACCGCTTCTTGCAGGTGCGTACGCAGGAAGGAACGTAGGCCGGCATCTTTTTTCTGGCCCGCCGCAAATGCCTCATTTACATCCTGCTCCGTGTTTAAGTGAGTTGCAGGAGTGTCACTAAGTTATCGCACAATAAACCCGCAAGATTACCACCATCCAAGCAACTAAGCGGGACCATTTGCTCACCAACGATGTCGCGTTTCACTGAATACAAACGCAGCAATTTCTACAGCAATGCTATAACGTGCACAAATTTCTATTTTCAATTCAATTCTTTATTTTTCCAGAAATAATGGATCCTGGAAAGGGTCAAGAGCTAAAAGCTGTCTCGACAGCTCGACTAGGCCCATGACCCCTTCTACAAGGCAGTAGTGGTTTACAGCAACAGGTAGTGTCCGTGTTAATTGACATCAAGAAATGCAAAGAACAATGAGTTATACAATAGCAGAAATGCAATTGAATTATTAAGTAAACAGCATATGATTTCAAAATGTGTCTATAGTAACTGTACTTATAGTTTGAAACACGTATACTGCTTCTTTACGGCAATAGTTGTAGAGACGAATTTCTGCTGGGCGAACGGCGCTGCAATCGCGGATGCCTTAACCGAAAACTCCCCCTTTGACCGGCTGTACTACGGGAATTTTGGTCAGGTGAGCCAGGGGAGGACGATCTGTAGAACGAGCTGAGCGGGGTCATGCAATCCATGTGTTTCTGCGCCATTGTACGGGCGTTCTCTATTATGTGCCCTCACAGCTTCTTTGACCATCCCAGTTTCAAAACTCCTCGCAGGACCCGTGTACCAAAATATTGTTTGCCCTGCGTTTGCTTCTGGTTCAGGCAGGGCTTGGCACTGGACGCTGTCGTGGGGGAGGGACAACAGCCACAGTTTTCGCCTCCTCGCCCCGGGGAAGGAGTAATGAGCAATTTCGCGTCGCCCGCGTCACACCGTCACTCAATCACTCGCTACCGTTGCGATGGAGATGGGTTGTCCGAATCAGTACTCGGAATAACTTCGCGAATGATACCGCGTACGCGAGCGCAAGCGACGATTACGTCAAGATTCGACCTCCCCGCCCCAATCGAGCAAGAGGGAGGTTGAACCTCGACGGTAGAATAATTGGGAGCTTGAGCGTCAGTTGTCAACGCCAACCCGCTTGGCTTTGCATGTTCGCTCAGGGACACACAGACGCGGCGAATTTCGGTGGTAGCTCTACGCTTAGCCAGCTCATTCGTCAGTAGTATTATTGGTCGGCAGGGTTTAGCCACCACTGCAAGCGCTGAAATTTGAAGCACCTTTGGTGGTTGCCTGCTAATTTTTTCCCTGTTTAAGTTTGCCACTGCACTTCGATTGCCAGCACCGGGGGTGCGTACTAACGTCTTCTTTCGGTATGATTGCGTTTTAGCGCGAAAGCGTACTTAGCAGGATTCCAACCAAGAATGTAGTGTGAAACCTCGGAGTAACTCGGGTAAGCCCGGGTTAGTTCGCAGGAGCGTCGCTCAAGCAGCAGCCAATGGGAGGGAGCTCGGGTAAGTTCGGAGGAACGTCGCGTCAGCTGTAGCCAATGGGCCCCTCCTTTATCCCTTCCCTTACGGCGCGGTTCAGGTGTCCAATGATATATGAGACAGATACTGCGCCATTTCCTTTCCCCGCAAAACCAATTATTATTATTATTATGACCTTGAGGGTGACCTTGGCACCCTCAAGGTCTCTTGCTTCTGCAGCTTTCAAGCAAGGGGTGCTTTCCCACGTCTGCTCGGTTTAAGTATACCTCAAGACCTTACCACTTTTTTTGTTGGTACAGCCGGCCCTTAGTAGGAAAACCGATGAAAAACTGGCGCGCTTGTACATGTTCAAAAAACTTAAGGGGACAATGCGGGCAACTCTATCCAATTATCTTTCTGCGTAAAATTAATTCTCGGGATATTTGTGACGGTGCTGATGTTTGTCCGACAGCAAACGACGAATTTATTGCTGAGAAAATTGAATTTTAGAAGCTTCCCGCCTGTCGATTCAAACTCATGACGTTCTCACCGAAAAAGAAGAGTTGCCACCGTTTTGAAACTAATGGTGGTGCAGCTTAGCCTCTGGGATCCGCGAGAAAAAATCAGTGTCGATGCACACATTTTACTTGCCAAAGCGGCCGGTGGTGGCGCACCTGTATTTTTTTTTCTCTCCTAGCTTTTAAAGGCTCTATTTTCGTTTAGTTTGGTCTCTCTGTGATTAGAACGTGGTACCCTGTCGATGCAAGGCAACTTCTCTTCTGTTTGTCTTTAATGTCCCTTTAAGCAAAAATTCTCTGCTTGGTGGCACTTGCGCATAGACTACAAGGGTGAGGGGGGAGAGTGAAATTGCAGCCCGTAGAAGGGCTGCAAGTGTTTTTTTTTTTTCGTTCTGTGTCATGCTGCCTGGTAAGAGGCGGCTGCTTTAAATGTCGCGTGTTCTGTTCTTGGTGTGCACAGGGCTGCAGGCAGCATTTCCTCATCGAAGAAGTGCCCACGGAGGACCAACACCCTGATTTCTCCAGCGATGACATTCATATCTTAAAATTAAAACCAATCACTCAGTGAAAGAGCAATAAAAAGAACTTTCTGATACGCCGGTATCAGGTATTCCTTTTTAACGTTAGCTTCTTTCGAAGCTTATAACCCGGGATTTTGTTCTTGACGGGGGTGCACGTATGCTCAGGGTTGTCTGCGACGAAAGCCTTGGGCGCGAATCAAGAAAGTCAACCTTGCAGCTAATTGTAAGAACGCGACGAAGGACATTAGGAAGTTCGCAAATGCAGGGGAGGGAAGGCAAGAGACGACAGAACAAGACATAACTGTCCAGTGCTATCGTTCCTTGTCTTCCCCTGAGCTTGCAAATTAAAAATTGGTTTAGAGGAAAGGAAATGGCGCAGTAACTGTGAGCATATCTCGGCGGACACTCGAATTACGCCGTAAGGAAGTTGATTAATTGAAAAGCTTTAATTTCCACCGGAAAAGACGTTTCTCCCTGCCCCCAGCACGCATGCCTGGGAGACATGGAGTTGCGCGTCCGCGGTTAGAGGCTGGCTGGCAGCCTTTGACTGGTAGCGGCCTCTTCCGCCAGATGGATGGTGTTCCTCTGGAGCTCAGGGTCCGGGCTTCTTAGCAGGGTCTCCCAGGCTTCTCTACTAGCAATGTTTTTGCCCGGCCAGGGAGAATTTGGGCACTCCCAAATTATGCGGTCGAGGGTCCCTCTCGCCCCATAGTGTGTGCATCGATCATGCGACCTCAGCTCGGGTACACGTGGTAAGCCCATACCGGGTTCATAAATATATTGGTTTGTAGCCGCCTCCACGCGACAGCTTCTCCATTCTTTAATTCTGAGTCTGTGTGTGCGTATGTGGGGGGGAGGGCACCACCCTACGTCCCAATTTGTAATGGTTAACAATTTCCCCGTAATTTTGCAGGCGCTCCTCTTTCCCCAGTGCTCGGGGGGCTCGGCGCCTACCCGGAAATAGAGAACTCGGGCTAGCTCGTGAGCCGCCTCGTTACCGGGGATGGCGGTGTGTGCGGGTGTCCAAATTAAATGAATTTTCCTATCCAGCGGTTGTTGGCTAAGGATCTTGGCGGCGTCCGGTGAGATCCCGTCTCTTCCAAAATTTTGAATGGCAGTTTTGTTGTCGCTTACTGCTACTAATAATAATAATTAATAATTGGTTTTGGGGGAAAGGAAATGGCGTAGTATCTGTCTCATATATCGTTGGACACCATAACCGCGCCATAAGGTAAAGGATAAAGGAGAGAGTGAACGAGGAAAGGAAGTAAGAGGTGCCGTAGTGGAGGGCTCCGGAATAATTTCGACCACCTGGAGATATTTAACGTGCACTGATATCGCACAGCATACGGGCGCGGTTCAGGTGTCCAACGACATATGAGACAGATACTGCGCCATTTCCTTTCCCCAAAAACCAATTATTATTATTACGAACGCCTTTTTCGTTTCGCCTCCATCGAAACGCGCCAAATTTGGAATGCTGCACCAGCTTTGTGCTACAACAAAAAGCAACTTTGTGAAAAAGGACCCGTGAAGAAAATTATTGGGATATTTAGGCCATATGCTTCCAGAACAAATATAGCGCGGGGGCCTTGAGCTTTCCTCGTCTACCTGAGATGTTTAAGGAGCCTATGAAGATTTAGATAATGTCGCCAGTAGACAGTTCCTCTCCTGTCAATGATTAAACCTTGCTTCATGTCATCCCGAGCTCATTTTCTGTTGCGATTGTAATAGATGTATTTAAGCAGCACCCACGTTCAGTTTACAACGAACAGTATCAGACAAGGAAGAGATGTGAAGAGTCAAGATGTCGGTTTGTGCTTTTCTAACGTTTCACCGTAGCGCGCTGTGCGATGAGCTTCTTCTACATGGCAGTACCTAAGCCTACAGTAGCCCTAACGATTTTTGTGAAAAGTAAATGATTACTTATACATGGCTACTTTCACTCACACAGCACTTCAAAGAAAAGATACTCTCTCGAAGGTTTGCATGTGCGTAATAATAATAATAATAATAATAATAATAATAATAATAATAATAATAATAATAATAATAATAATAATAATAATAATTGGTTTTGGGGGAAAGGAAATGGCGCAGTATCTCTCATATGTCACCGGCCACCTGAACCGCGCCGTAAGGGAAGGGGTAAAGGAGGGAGTGCAAGAAGAAAGCAAGAAAGAGGTGCCCTAGTGGAGGGCTGCGGCATAATTTCGACCACCTGGGGATCTTTAACGTGCACTGACATCGCACCGCACACGGGCGCCTTAGCGTTTTGCCTCCTTAAAAACGCAGCCGCCGCGGTCGGGTTCAAACCCGGGAACTCCGGATCAGTAAAATTTCGTTTTTCGTCCAGAGGAGTCTCCCACAAATAGTGCATCGTAATATGATTGACTTTTACCGTTTACCAAGAACCCGACGGCGCATGGGCAAGTTTTAGCGAAAACAGCCTTCTCACCAAGGTATCCTTCTTACTGACATTCGTTTGTGCAGGTCACAGAAGCCGTGTGTGACGGTCAACTATTGTCCATCCAAAATGTGGTGGATCAGCGAGAAACCTCGCCTGTGCGGCTTCGCTCGACACCCGACACGCAAAAAATTCACGGGGACACATAACTCCATTATGTGTGGGCAATGCGATAGCATTACCAGCTATTGATTGACGTAGCATCCCTTCAGCCAGTGGAAATGCTGCGGCCTGGTGCCGTCACTGCCCCACCTGCCGATGTGCGAATTTCATGGCCGATGACGAATATTGGTCCCGTGGTGCTCGTGCTCCGTAGGCAATTGAGTGTCAGAGAACTGCTCCACTGGCATCACGCTGCCATGCTAGAGTTACTACACTCTCAACAGATGGAGTAAAAAAAGGAGTAAGATGCCCTCTAGGGCACTATCTTTTTATAAAAAAGCAGCGCGCTTGAGAACGACATACCCCCTTTTTACTCCGATATAGGCGTATTAGTGTTAGAGTGTACAGTCGCAATGATGCTGTGGTATGCTATTCGTAGCTTTTTCTGAGCGAGTGTGCCTAAACCTTTCCTGTGACTGCAATCACTATTCGCACTTAATCACTCTCCCTTATCTTCTCTTGCTTGCCAATTGTGTGAGCGCTTGATTGTGTGTTTCGTTTGGTCCAAGTGGCTTTTGGTCCTATTAATGAAAATGTCTGTCCATATGTTCTAAAGGCAGGCCTAATTGCACTAGTAGAGGACAGCACTAATTACACCAATCATGTTATTTATGCAGAGCGGGCAACTAGCTAATACTCATCGGTTGTTAAGCAACGTCTTGTGTCATTATTCCGAGTCTGAATTGTTTGTTGTGGTTTTAGTCTTTTATTTACTTTCAATGAAAATTTTCACCACTACTTTTTATCTCCGCAAAACTCGATCAAGACAATTTTCTCAGCAGATTCCTCTAGCCTGCTCTAGAGAGACTCCCACACGGGGAGTCAATCCCTTGGAACTACCTTTCCGTCATGAAGGCAAACAACTGCGCCTATTGTTCCGCAACTCTTTGAAATTTAATGCGACACACGAGTCGAGGACGAAGGAAAAGATACAAAAATATTAAATATAGCGTCGGTGGCAAGAACTCGTGTTTCTTTTTTTTTTTTTCGTCATTGTCTCGTGCGTTGCGCTGAGCCTCGAGGCAGAGGATTTCATTTTCCGCCAAACAACACGTGGCTATGACGTCATGTTATAGTGAGGTGAGCTTCTGAAGCCAACGCGAAGTGTCATGGGAAAATCGTCTGCAAGCTAATTCCGGTTCCAATCTTCACCGATACACTGCCCCTTGCATGCAGTTACCGTGCATACCGGCATCGTTTACTTATCTGTGCTGCGACACCGTAAGATCAGCGCGTGCTGCGTGTCCTGTGTACAGAAATAGACAATCCCGAAAGGTAAGCGTGGTCTGTCGTGTTCAGTATGCCGGCATAGGGTGGCTGTTCTGCATATGCGCTAGTCAGTTTCACGCGCGTTTGTATTAGTTTAACGCGTCGGTCATTATTTTTGCCGCCACTCTGCAAAGTGCTGAAACGTGCAAAGTTTAGTAGATGGTAGAAGTATTTTTCTCACAGCATGTAAAGGCTGTACAATAGGCGATGGTTCAGTTTAAGTAAACGAGTAGAACATGCGATATTAACACAGCGACGTCCATGAAGCAAGCCAGCAGACAATGTTGGAACTAGAAGTAGTGGTAGCAGAAGACTCTTCCCATGATCCTTTGCGTTGACATTGGAAACGCACCTCACCCATTGTGCCATCAAATTTTAGTTATTCACTCACTTCACCGCGAGTTGTGTTTTGAACGTATGGGCTTCTATGAAAGCTAACATCCCCGCTCTTTAATAAGCGGCATCTCTCTCTCTTCTCTGGCTACTACTCTTTAACTCGGGCTCTCCGCCAACTTTATAGGTTTCGGACTCGTCTGATAACGGACGATGGCTTGCACCAAGCTCCAAGCAAATGTGCAATCACTGTCCAATTACAAGGTTTATTAGGCACGGTTTTTCACGTCTAGGATGAAGTGTGATCATTCGGTCACACTTTACTCATGCAGTGCCAGATACATCACTTAAACACGATGCAATTGCTGAGCGTAGCTCGCCGGCTTCTAAAGTGGGTAAGTAAAAATCTATGCGGCTGCGCATGTTCTGAAACGCAGAGGCATGCATCAGGGTAAGATGCCACCGTCTTCGAGCCAAACCAAATATCACGAAATGCGCGTCGGTAGAGAGGCATCTGGACTGAAGGGAATGCATTAAAGGGTAAAATCCACCTAAAAGCTGACTCCGCGGATTTCTTTCGTGCATGTGCAAGAGATAACATGAAAGCAACAAAAACCAGCGCAGGAAACAAACGTAGGCGTTTTGTGTTGGAGGTTCGTTAAGTAACAAAGGCATCTTTTTTGATCTTGTAAACGAGGAACAAGTTTAGTTGTTTTATATTAACATTATAAATGCATAAAAACGCTCGAAAACTGGACGGGCATGCTGCTTCAAGGCGGCGACAAGGTGCTGGCAGGCGAGGACGAATAATACATGGCCGGACGAGGCGCGCTGAACGGCGCCACGGGGGAGGCGGAGCTCGAGCGCACTGTGTCCCCGCTGTCCTGCTCAGGCTCCTCCTCCCCAGGCGGCGTGGTGAAGCAAGCTGCCTGCACGCCCAGGTCCTGCTTGGGCTGATGCTGTGGCTGCTGGTCGTGGTCCAGGGCAGCGGTCCAGGCTACGGAAGAGGCGCCATTCGTATAGCCCGCACACTTTATCGTTAACCGCTCAATGTCTACCAGTGAGACAGGTTGAGGTCCATGCTCGTTATTGGGCGCAAGTAACCATGCATGTTAAACTTGCGGCGCCGAGATCAGTAGCGCTTAAGGACAGCCCTTATAAAAGTGGTCTATAGACACGCTATATACTATTGCCTTATTGTAGATATTTGTCTATTCACAGTCTATCGACGAAATTCTGAAAGCGTATGGAGAAAAATCTATAGATTGCCTATATACTGTATAGGATTTGTATTGCCTGTAGACTTCTGTAAGATTTGTCTCATCATCACAGTCATCATCCTCCTAAATACGCCCACTTCAGGGAAAAGGCCTCTCCCATGTCTCCAATTAACTCCGTTCTTTCGACTAGGATGTCATTAACCCGCGGTTGTTCCCTCACCTACTCTGCCCGCTTTTGGTCTCTTAACGTATACAGCTACAATTTTTCTTTCCATAGCTCGCTGCGTTGTCCTTAAAGGGACACTGAGGAGAAATTCAAGTTGGCTTGTATCGATAAAATAGCAGCTCCTGATCCCAAAACCGCCGCTCTTCCTGAAAACAAAGCTCTTGTAATGTAGAAAATAGCAAGAACCAAAATACAGGTATCGCCGCCACAGGCCAATCTTGCAAGTACAAGCGTGATGACTTCCTAGGACAAGAGGCGCCACCTTGGAGGAAATTTCCTTACTTCATGGACGCCAAGAATGTCTGAGGCTGGCAAAGGAAGGTTGCGCACAGCACCGCTAGCCGTCAGAAATCACGGAGTCTGCGTTTACGTCACGTTTCACGTCACTCCGTTCTGTGACGTCATAAGAGTTCCCTGAGTTTGAATCAGAGCGGCGGGAAAAACTTTTTCAACTTCGAATCCAAATTTCTTTGAAATAAATCCATCTCTCGCGCCCGGGCAAGCGGCAACAAAGCCATGAAATGCCGAACTATCAGATTTTGCTAACAAAAAAAATTGATAGAGTTCTCCTCAGTGTCCCTTTAAGCTGTAGACTATAACCAGTCTATAGACTTTAGACAAAAGTATATGCAAAGTCTATAGGCTGTCTAAATAAAAAATTTTAAGGAAGCAGCCAGCCACCTCGGCTGAAACAGTGATTCCGCCGCTGCACCATACTCGGGAACGCGCGTACCGGATGCTGCAGTCGTAGACGGCCTGGCCATGCTGTTCTTGGCGAGTGCCAACCATTGCAGGTAGCTGGCCGGCAGCAGGTCGTAGTTGAGGCGCATCATAGCTGCCGTGGCCGCGGTGCGCGGCGCGCTGCGGGTCCAGCACTCTTGCAGCGCATGCGCAGTCGCGGCCGTCGGACAGAACGGCGGAAGCACGGGGCGGTGGTCGGCCGCAGGCTGGAACACGGCACCACTTCGCGCGCCGTTGGCGAAGTTCGATGGCACGGACCTCGGCTGCTGCGGGGAAATGCTGCGCTGCTGACGCTGGTGCAGCAGAGACGAGAACGCCTGCGTGCCGACGTCCGCGGGTCAACGTACATGGCAAAGGTGAAAGCAGAGTGAGTGGGACTCTAGAATAACAAGGGTGGCTGGCCGTTAAGACGGAGTGCGCAAGATTTCAAGAAATCTCGCTGGAACGCAAGCTCTACAGACCCAGTCAGGACACTTCAGACAAGTGCTCTTGTACTGCGGACAATAATCACGAATAAGGGATAGCGCCCAGTCAGTGCTGCTAAGCCTAGTGGCATATAGCATTTCATTGGGAGAATATATATTCATTTCCTTTCTTACGTCAGGGATGATGTCAGCGCGCTATTTCTGAACGTTCAATGTCATGGACCGTGTGGTGGCAGCCAAGGAAACTAAAAGCGGTTCTTCTGCATTCCTGCTACCTGCATTCCGGCTAATGAAGCGCCTGGGAGCTGCGTACCTCAACTTACCAAATTCTATTCGGGCAGGCGCCGTAAACAGTCTACTGCTGACCCGAACTCACAGCCTTACTCATATTTGTTAAAATGGATGCGCAGTGGTTTCACATCCGCAAGAGCAGCTTTGCTTCCTTGAGGGTGAAAGCATGGGACGAGTGCTCCGGGTGAAACGAACTTTATGGCACTCACACGCAGGCATGGGTGCTTATCGAGATCCACGAGGTAAAGCACTATAGCTGCCGCTTGCAATCTGTTAAAGACAAGTCCTGAACTGTTTACGGTCCCTCTGAAGGTCGAAGAGCTTTCAGAACGGTATGCTCAAAACGAACGGGTAATAATAATAATAATAATAATAATAATAATAATAATAATAATAATAATAATAATAATAATAATAATAATAATAATAATAATAATAATAGGTTTTGGGGGAAAGCAAATGGCGCAGTATCTGTCTCATATATCGTTGGACACCTGAACCGCACCGTAAGGGAAGGGATAAAGGAAAGAGTGAAAGAAGAAAGGAAGAAGAGGTGCCGTAGTGGAGGGCTCCGGAATAATTTCGACCACCTGGGGATCTTTAACGTGCAGTGACATCGCACAGCACACGGGCGCCTTAGCGTTTTTCCTACATAAAAACGCAGCCGCCGCGGTCGGGTTCGAACCCGGTCACTCCGGATCAGTAGTCGAGCGCCGTAACCACTGAGCCACCGCGGCGGGTGAACGGGTAACCTACGAATGAAAAAAAATTGAAGGGGGCGCTTATGTGCCGCCTTAAGGGAATATGAAGCGATAGAGTTAATGGGTCCATGCCCATATATGCGGAATTGGTCATTCTCAACGTCTACATTCATAGACCCCTAGGAGTAAGGAGTCCTCATGCCAGTTTTGCTGAAGTGGTGCAGCGGTTAAGCGATGAGCCACTGCCCTGCGATGGCAGGTGCTGCCACCGGTGCGCATCTTGTGCGGCCCAAGTTTATCTTCCCGAGCAACCTCTCGCTATCAACCATTAATTTAACTGCCACGTGCCATGGTGGTCACTTTGCTCACAGTCCAGTGGGTAGCTTGTGATGACGCGACAAGATCGCGTGACCTAGGTAGTCCACCTAAGTTGCTTCTCTGGGTGTTTTTCGCTCAACGCGGACGACGACGCCCGATTTTCTGCACAACGAGAACCTTAAATCCACGCCGAATTCTATCAGCCTAAACCATAGCAATTCATCGCACCTCCCGACCATGCTGTATTCCCTGTAGCGGGGCGGCGCCCATTTCCATGTGAGCCCCCGGTGCCAAGGGGTTGTGCCTAGCCGTGGAAGAGTGCCATGCTCCGGCGCCGACCGGGTGCTGGTGGCCGTGCTGGTGGCAGTGCTGGTGAGGCAGCTGCGCCGATGGCTGGGCGGGCAGGGACTTCCACACGCCGCCTGAGAAGTGGTCGTGCACCACGGGCTTGGAGTACACGGCCCCGCTGCTCGTGGACAGCAGTTCTTGGGCCGTCGGCAATGCCTGCAGCGCGAACCACAGCGGCTGAACGCACCGGTCGAGAACCAAGTGACGAATTAGGGTTAGAGTATATATTCATGTATACACACTTCAGGCGGAAGTGTAGGTGTTGTGTTGTGTTGTGTTTTATGGCACATAGGCAACTGAGGCCATCATGCGCCAGGAACAAGGTATAGGAAAATTCATTTGTTGAATATTATAGAAATGCAAGAATAATCTTTGCTCTAGCGGCCCTCAAACATTAATATTACCCAGTGAACACATACACAAATTTTATAAATGGCTACAAGTAAAAGCTTTAAAGAGGGCCGGGTAACCTCAGTAGCATTCCTTGGCTGCGGAAGGACATCGAGGCTCCCAACCAGTCAAAATAATATCCTCAGCTTCCTTCTCAGGCCTGAGAAATTGGCTGAGGAGTACTAAAATTCAAACAAACCAGTGGGGAAAAATTTAGAGTCTCTTGAGAAATCCCGTTTCGTTAAGAAAGCTAAAAACACATGATATATTAACAATTGCATCGTCTCCTAAAAGCAGTGCTGGATGAAAAGGAATGCATTTATTATAAAATTCAGTAAAATTATTTGGAAGTGTAGGTGTGGACGGCTGAATGAACAATACCCTCAAAGCCAAGGACCCATATCCAATGTGGTCCATGGGCGCTTATTGTTTTCTTTCGCAATTGTTACTCACTGCCGCTGCACCCGCGATACAGTAGTGGTGCGGGAGAGGCTATTATTTTTCACTGCCGCTCCAAAATACAGTCTTTTTTGTATGTATTTCCATGTTATGCACGCTATAGACTGAGAAAAATTTGCTTCTTGCAGTGTATGCTGACAATGATCTAAGTTGCACACCTCGCTCAGCACTTACCTGCAGACCGTGTGACCTTGATTCTCCGCTCCCCGCAAGTAGCGACCTACTGGCTGCGGCGGTGGCGACCTGCCGACTTCCCGCACGTAGTTCTAGCAGCCTCCGCCAGTCGGGCTGCTGCAGCGTAGTTGGTGACGCGGCAGACGGCTCCAGAAATACGCCCCGCGAGGGAGGGCTCTTTCGGAAAGAATCTTGCGGCTGGTGCTGCTCATGAGGCTGTTGCTGCTGGCGCTGAGAGGCGCAAGGACTTCTGGTGACGGAAGCCCCATTGAAGGGATTATGGAGAGACAGAGAAGGAAAGAGCACTGAGTTGCCGTGTCTGGAATGTTTTTGGAGACAGTCTATTGGTGGACGAAATAGACAAAAAAAAAAAGAAGGTGGAAATATGCAGTGTTGTCGGTGCCACATTAGCTTAATAGGATTATGTGACCGAGCATTCATTTTACGAAACTGCGCTGTTTAGTAAAATTCCCAACTTAACGAACGCAGATACGCATGGATGCGCTGTCCCTAGCACGCAATTCAACTAATAAAATCAAATTAAATGGGGTGCCATGCGGTGAAAGGAGTCCCCTCTTCCGAACGGCACTTGACAGGAGTGCCGTTCAGTCGTCCCCGCTGAATGAGAAAGTTGTCGACCGGGAATGCTGTAGGCAGAGACAATGGACCGCTAAATGTGCACCACTGCAGTTACTGAGCCCTCATAAATTAAGCAAACAAAAATTCAGCAGATAAGCTTAAGTCCGGGTGTGACAAACGGGCACAGCCAGCCAGCTCAGAAGCGGACAGTAGGTAGTGGAACTATACGATAACACTAGTCGAGAGGGAAAAACATTTGAATCAACTGATGAATATCTACGTGCCGAAACAACACTGCCGGCTATGAGAGATGCTTTACAGTAAAGATTGGGATAAATTTTGATCACTTGGGTTCGTCTAAGTCTCTGTACACGGGCATTTCTACTGAAGTGAAGTGGTCTAACCCACGACTTGGGGTTCTGCGGAAGAACGGCGCAGCCACTGAGCCACCGCAACCTGTGGATAGCGGTCGCCTCAGTAGCGCGTAATTTCTTCGTTTGCGTGAGCCTCACTGATAATGAAATTTCAGTCTTGAATAGCTATGCCGTAGAATTAGAAATGGGAACTCACCTATTGACCCGCCGCAGTGGCTCAGTGGTTAGGGCGCTCGACTACTGATCCGGAGTTCCCGGGTTCGAACCCGACCGCGGCGGCTGCGTTTTTATGGAGGAAAAACGCTAAGGCGCCCGTGTGCTGTGCGATGTCAGTGCACGTTAAAGATCCCCAGGTGGTCGAAATTATTCCGGAGCCCTCCACTACGGCACCTCTCTCTTCCTTTCTTCTTTCACTCCCTCCTTTACCCTTCCCTTACGGCGCGGTTCAGGTGTCCAACGATATATGAGACAGATACTGCGCCATTTCCTTTCCCCAAACACCAATTATTATTATTATTAACTCACCTAGTCATCTCGGACCTTCTGACGAGCAGGAACTCGTTGGCCAGAGCCGTTCTGCTCGTGCGAACCTGCGGAAAAGTGCTTTGTAGAACGGTGGAATGGCCCATGCACAAGCTTTGATTTTGTACCCTTTCCATGTGTGCACACCATATATATACCGGATTTATTGTCACAGCCTAAGTATGCACTTCACTACGCGTCATACCTGTGGCCAAAGGCGCGAACCATAGATTATAGGGTTTTACCTAGGTTTTGCGCTAAGTCAGAGCGCAACACACACAACTCGATTTGCCGCGATAAACGGACACTTACGCAGGACATACGATTGACCACACACAAAAAAACACGAAGACAACAAAGAGCACAATCTGTTGAGCTGCGAGGACAATGTGCAAGACAGCCTGACCAATTCCCCACTGTGGGTAACGTGCCTTTCCACCAGAGGCCAACAACAACTGCGTGTGTTTCCTTTCTTTTTAGTTTAAACTGTTCGCGCTCTCAGCTTTCATCATGTAAAAACAGCTCGCAATGTGGTCGTCCTAACGAGCTTAAAGATACCCTGGATAG
This sequence comes from Amblyomma americanum, assembly GCF_052857255.1. NCBI lineage: Eukaryota > Metazoa > Arthropoda > Arachnida > Ixodida > Ixodidae > Amblyomma > Amblyomma americanum. The sequence goes on from NC_135500.1 coordinate 129,958,850, forward strand.
AACTTGGAGAACACTAAGAAAGATTCGAGGCTACAGCGAGCGGCCTGCTCCCACTAACAGTTGTAGCCAAGTTAAACTGGCTACCATCACGACATATCGTCGGGATCAAGACCCCACGATCCGATTTCACATTTAGATTGCAGGTCACCAGGATTTACCAGGGAACTCGGCCGCCAACACGGCCGCCCGCGCCCTCACTAACCGGGCCCCCGATGTAGACCATAGCGATCTGGATCAGGACACCTGTCTTCTTTTAACATTCAAAGATATATCCGCTTATTACCGGGACTCGCACCGTCAGTACCCGGCTCCTATCAAGGGCCTAGGGAAAGCGGGCGAAAGAATACTTCTTAGACTCCTTACTAACACTCTACTGTGTCCGGCAGTACTGAAATATCCTTCTCTGGCCTCTGCTCTTTCTGTGGGGAGGTGGCTGACGCCTTCCACATGGTCTGGGCACGCCAGCAAAATCCTTCCCTTCCACCCCTAACCCATTCCCGTACCCGAGAGGACTGGGAGGCTGCCCTGCTCGGCGGCCTGGACCTGGCGGTCCAGACCAGTGGGGTCCCTGAATAAAGGACTCCACCTAGTACTGTAAGGGGAGCGGTCCACTACAGGCTGCTTTCCTCTCAACCTCTCTGCAAATATTATTAAATGATTTTCACCACCACCACCCGGAACCATTTGTGGCGTGAAAGGTACGTGACGGACGTCCATCACTCAAGTGAGTACCTCACTGCTGAGGGAGACCACGAGGAAGGCGGTGCCCCGCAGCGGAAAACGCATGGCCGAGCTTCCCGAGGGCCACTGGTCGTCGCGGAGCTCTAGCAGGCGCAGAGTGGGCTCGTACTCGCCGCCAACCTCCAGTGTGGTCTGCCGGACAAAGAAGATGGGATCAAAGCTCGGACAGAGCAATCACGGGCAAAACGTCCGGGACGCTTATCCTTCCTTGCAAGCCCCCACATGTCCTAGTGTATACACTGTCTCATACTACGTATGGCACGGCAGATATGGTAATGGCCATGATGTTGTATACTTCTTGGGCCTCCGAACTAAGCACCCTCTGCTGGGCTCTTGGTTTGAGAAAGTTTGAGAATGAGAAGTGATGGTCCAAAGCACACGCCTCTGAAGCTCCAGCTTTATTCCGCTCTCTTTTTGTTTTCAGAAATGCAGCAACACTCGGCTATTCTACATGCTTGCTAGGAGTCATCTGTGCGTCACTTACGCCGCCCTCCTGCAGCCGGCCGTTCGCGATTGAGTTGAGGCTGAAGTAGAGCACGCCGCTCATCCACTGCTTCCCTGGCAGGTTGTTCGGCCGCGGAGCGTAGTACGGCTCTGCACCAGAATGGGACGGAACAAGGATTTCACACTGCTAGACCTCGGATATGTCGACTTATTGTCTATATCGAAGAGTCAAAACACCCCCCCCCCCCCCCCCCTTGCATATCCCATGCAAACTTATAGCCCTATTCACGTTCATCAAACTCGCGTTCAGCGGAAAATTAGACATATCAACGGCGCCCCGCTTCCCTGCAAGTGGCTCTTCTAGTGGCTGCGCGGCTTTGGGGACCTGCCGCCAGCGCTGGTGCTGCAAAATCGCATGACGACGTGAACGTGGGATGTGCTTGAGGGCGGCCTTCTATTCCTTGTACTCATTTTCCACGCCACGTCATTGTCATGTGGTGAAGCTACGCTGCCGAAAGCGCTGCGGAAACAAACTGTACGTTAATTCGGGTGAGGTTATTCTGTTTGTAGTGAACAGACAACACGATAAAGATGTTATGGCAGGCAGTGGCTCGCTTCAAAGCAGCAAATATTGCGGCTTTGATTCGAAGCATGTTAAGCTTAGCACGACGGCGGACGGCACGTCACTGCTAGAAGCTCGCCACTACAGTGGGTGCAATGTATTGTTACTTCCGGGTTACAGATAAGCTTATTGCCATTTTTACATATCGCATCATTTCACGATCCTCTTCGAGAGCGATACATCCGGGTTTGACTATATTGCAAAAGATGTACAGGAAAACATCTGCAAAAGGAAAAAGCACTGCGGAAGAACAGTACCACAGAAAAAAACTCACAGGACGGTTAGACTGTGTAACGCGAGATTCAGCGATAGCTAGTGCAGTGGTTCAGTGATGCGCCCCTGCATTGGCAGGCGGTTGTTACAAACAGAGCCACCCATAGGCTTATGCGACCAAGGTTGACCGTGATATAAGGTGAGTGGGTTAATGACCGGTGGGTGCGTTGACTCACCCACCGGTTACGCCGACGACGCCGATGGCGGTCGCGCAAACCAGAGACGGTCGCCAACAGCTATCGCTGTAAAAAAAAAATGGTGAGGTTTTTAAAGTAGGAAAACCCAGCAGAACATGCGCAAGCACTTGAGGCAACACCGCCTCATAGGTAACCGCATGCAAGATCTTATCGTCAGCCGCTATCGGCAGCCGCATGTGGGGAGGGGTGCCTCTTGATAGGCATTTATGGTTATGCTATCGCAGGCCAGCGAACCCACAATGCTATGCCGCCAGCATGTCGACGCCTCTGCGCACAAGCATCACTGCTTGCCGACACTTTGCCGCAGGGCTAATTGGCGTCTAGGCAGGGTCGGACCCCTGATGTTACCATATAATTGGTATCCTGTGAATGTCCAGTGTAATAGTTTTGCATTCGCGTACCGGTGTAATTATAAGGGGAGAGCCCGTTTTCGCTGGCGCCACCCACTTCCACAAAGTCCAGGGCCAGGAAGTACCTCCTGCTGGCTCGGAGCCCCGTCAGGCCGATGTGAAGACAGGGGAATCTGCAATGCGAGAGGGAACGGGAACAGCATTAGGCGTCCGCGTTACTCCAAGAGCGCGAGAATGATGCCTGTAGTGACGAGTTTTTCCTTCAAATATCATGTCGACGTTAAAAGTGTGCTGTACCCTACAGGATGCCACAATACTGGAATAACCTCTCTGCATCACTAACAAGTATAACTGGGGAAGAAAACTTTAAATGCGCGTTACAGAGCTTCTTTTTTGCCTAGTGTTAAACCCTTTTTCATTTGTTTATCTTCACTGTGTACTGTGTTCCTTGTTACATTTTGTATTTCGTTATATTTTTGACACCAATACCGCCTTCTAGAAATTACATTTCGTACCTCCTTGTTCTCTTTAGAACTTTGCATACATTTATTATATAAGCCTTCTGTCTTGACATTGTATAACCTGTATCCGCCCCTCCCCTCTGTAACGTACATCTGTAACCTGACGGTATCTTAAATAAATAAATAAAAATAAATAAATAGTTAGGTGTCGGCAAGAGAACACTGCATCGTGATTGCGGGTCATCAGGATCGCACGTTCCTGGAAGTCGCCGACTGTTAACAAATAAGCACAGGCGCTGTTTTCATATCCCAAGACTCCGACTTTTACGGGGCGCAGTTCTCTAACCTACATCCTGTTAGTGTTTGGTGATAAACGTAGATGGCCTCGAAAATACACATGTGGGCCAGTCCAGTGTAAAATAACGTATTCTGCCACTGTTTAACACAACACACGCGGAAATGATTTCCTCGAAGCCCGTGAGGCTCGATGCTGTAACTCTCTCCGTTGTTAAAATTTCTCAATAAGGATAAGGCGAATCACATGGTTAAATATGTTAAGAAACTAAAAGAAAAAAAAGCCCCTCCTGCGCCTCGCTTCTGCAGCGTTTCCTCCTCCTTAGACACGAAGCTGTACCGGTTCGATCATCTAGCTACTGTAGTAGTAGTAGTAAGTGGTTTTTTAAAATAATAATAAAAAGGAAGGAGAAGAGTTTTGCTAGCCCCAGCATCTGCCATTGATACTGAAGCACCTGAGCTGGGGCAGCGTAAATAAAGGATAGCAGGCAGAATGGAGAAATGAAACGAAAGAGGTGAGGGGACAGGAATAGAGGACAGGGGGGGGGGGGGGAGAGGTAATATAGACAAAAACTATTTACAAAATAATAAATATGCACAGCCTTCTTGATCATTAATAATATAGCGCGAGCGTCGGCAAAACTGCTAGTCAGCGCCTTATAACGGCGATAAGCATGCAACACGGCGAGAATTCGCGCACGCGCACGAAGGGAGAGCGTCGTCTGCTGCGCTGTTCCGTTCACGAGGACACACGCCCTGCCCAATATCTTAAAAAAACCGCCGGGCAGCAGGGCACATGTTCATGACTAAGATGTGACACAGACGTTTGAAAGTTGCGATGCTTTTTTTTATACCGTCTAGACAGTGAAAGACTGATTAAAGAGCTGGTTGGTGCCCCTTTATTGTGTTCCCATATCGCAGAGTGTTGCTCAAATCAGAAGGTTCGCATTCCAGGCAATGGTTTCCCCGTGCTACTGAATTTCTTTTCTTTTATTTTTTCTTATCTTAGCCGTGCTTCGCCAACGCGGCCTCCCGTAATAGGAAAAAAAAAAGAGGGAAAGCACGTCTCAGTGTCACATGCGCATGTGTTCTACTGCCCGCCGGTTTTGTGCCAACAGATATTGTGGCAGGGCGTGTGTCCTCATGATCGGCACAGCATAGCAGACGATGCTCTACCTTCGTGCGCATGCGCGAGCTCTCGCCGTGTTACACGCTTATCGCCGTTACAAGGCGCTGACGAGTGGTTTGGTCGACGCTCGCGCTATATTATTAAAAATCAGGAAGGCCGTGCAGGTTGCGCGCGTGATTAGTTCATGATGAAGCAAGCTACTGCGGTCAGTTTTCATTTTTGCCATTCACTCGCGATATCATTTCGTTGAGTTTCTTGCTTCTCTCATGGTTATCGGACACCGTGATTAATCAGTGCTAATTCTGGCTAGGAAGTGTGCAAACGGAATGGAAACACGGGCCCAAGAGTAACCACTGCTACAAAACTAAGTTATTGTCGAAATTAACCTCCCTCGACTTTGATCTTTGAGCAAGCAGGGAGAGCTTGAGAGCAGGGACTTGCAATTCGAACCGAATACACAAGTAACAAGGTCGAGAACATCTACGTAAGCCTGCTGATGTCCTTTACACAGTGCGTCTGGCCTCTTTCGACGTTATAAAGAAAGATAACCGCAGATCACAAGACTTTTTTGTCATCACTAGGTGCGAAGAAAACAACGTTTCCCGTGCGCTCTACAATCTTTCCGTTGACTTCAAATCGCATGCGAAACCAGAAAATCAAGCGTGAATTCGGTAAGGATAGAAAGCAGCTTCAGTGACGGTTTTGAGGTAGTATGCATTACTCTCACTGAATGGAAGTCTGTTAAGTGAAGAAAAGACAATTCTTAAAAGAACACGAAAGCGCACTGCCAGCGATGCCTGCTAGACTGTCTCCATACAAAGCAGCAGGGATCTCCAGTGCTGTCTTATCACCTATGCTATTCAGTCTAGCTGCGCTACGGGTTAAGACTAGACTGGTTCGACTCACTGCAGCACGTTTCCAGAAGCCGTTAAGGCATTGTACTGTTGAAAGCCAGTCACAGAGACTCCATTTGAAGCTCAAAACTGGGTCCCAGCGTGAAAATCAAATTCGCGCGGCGTGGAGATTAGGGCTAGTCGCATGCGCCCATCGTCGCATGTTTGAAGATAGTGCCCACTGAGAACGAGAAGCGGGTGCGAATCCACGGTAGCGGGAAGACGTACCCTGCACATCCAGCGCATACACACATAGGGAACATGCTTTGATAAACACAGTGCCAAAACATCAAGTTAATCCTGCTGTCGGAGGTACGCTCAATCGACAGCAAAGGAATTAATCCTAAATGTTTTCTGGGTCTCACACCGTTGGTTTGAGGTTTATTAAATTTGAAAGTCACTGCACTATATGATACCAAATTCGACATTAAAAATAATCAACTTTTCTTGCTATGTTTTTGTAACTATTTTAATTTCCTCTACAGATATGCCGAAAAATGCGTTATCAGTGGAGTTATTAATCTGCATGCTTGAATTCATTGCCTTCACAGTTGTTTTTGTTGTTGTCAACAACTGCCATTTATGTCTTCGTTTGATCAGAAGGAGTCCCACTTCAGCACAAATACCCTCGAAAAACTTTCTGTACCTTAAAGGTATGAAACTGTAGACTCGCTTGCATTTCAAATAAACTTCGAACTTTAAAAAGGCTTGCAATTAGGGAAAATTGGTAAAGAACAAACGTGTTGTGTTGGGCTGTATGGCAAATAGGCAACCAAGGCTATCATGCGCCAAACTCAAAGTATCAGGAATTGGTTTATGCAGATTTTTACAGATAAAATCTAATGGCTAGGTAGAAAGCTTGAAAAGGTATTGCCTTCTGCACAGTATTCAGAGCAAAAACAATATCTATAAATGGCTAAGATTAAAAGTTGTAAAGGAGGTCGGGTAACCTCAACACCTGTCCTTGGCTGGGCAAGGACTGGAGGCCCCTAACCAACCAGATAAAACAACCTCAGCCCTTTTCCTCAGGAAGGAGAAAGTGGTTGAGGTGTACTCAATTACAAACAGACCAGTAGATAAGAAAAAAATCTAGAGTCTCTTAAGAAATCCAGTTCCTTTGAGAAAGCTAAAAACACATGATATATCAATAATTGCATCATCTCCTAAAAGCAGTGCAGGATAAAAAGGAATGCATTCGGTATAAAATTTAGTAAAGTCCTTTTTACTTAGTTTTTATAGTTTGGCACAAGACAATAAAATATGATTAATCGTAACTTTGTCTCCACATTCTTCGCAAACAGGCTGATCTTGTTTTGCGAGTAGGAAATTGTGCGTGAGGTGCGTGTGTCCTATACGAAGACGGCAGATAACCACTTCCTTAAAACGTTCCTGATGGGTGCAGGACTTCCATTCACTTATAACTGGTTTCACATTGTGTAGTTTGTTTTTACTTCGAAAGAACAAACGGTACAAAAGCTGTGGTGTGTTGGGCTGTATGGCACATAGGCAACTAATGCCAACATAAAAGGGAGGACTTGAAGCTATTTCGAAAAACCAGATGAGCGAAATTTACAGAAAGGGGGACAATTGCTATTGCAAAACAGAAAACTTAAAGACCACCTGACGAAACAAATAGCACAAAACCAGCAAACAAAACCGCGAAGAGTGAATTTCGCCAGCCATACGCAGTGAATAAAGTGAATGCATAACCTTCATTTTTTTTTTTTTGGGGGGGGGGGGGGGGACCGGTACGGCGATATTTAGTCTCCTTCAGTATTGCTTCAGGCAAAGGTGCTGACGGTTAGGACCAAACTTTCTCGATTTGGCCCGTAGTTAGAGTGCTTCCATTTAGCTATCGCTACGTTCGAGTGTTTTGTGCGATATGAATAGCCAGCCTTAAATTGATCGCGTCTGCTTTCTTATCTCGAATTGACCACTTGTCTTCGATTTCGTTTCGTAGCAGACGTGCGAGTTGCATTTATCGGCTTTGACCATCAAATGCATTTAGATTACATTATCGGCATTTGCAACAGAGCGTCGTCTTTAAATCAAAGCGAAGTTGACGGCAAAACGAGAAGCGAAATCGACACCGAAATATCGGCGACAAACGAATTCTTACAGGGCAGAAAAACTTCGGGCTCAACTGCATTCAAATCAATGCTGACGTGGAGCGAGCAAATGGCGTGGTGCGATAATTGCGTGCAGTGCTAGGAAACGGTGAAGCACCACAAGGCCGTGACACTCGCTAGAGACTGCTTGCACACTGACAAGAGATGGCGCATTGTTCAGGGCAGCGGTAGTGGCTGCGTCAAACTACAGGTGGCGATGACGTCTACCATGCTGACACCAAAAGGCAGAAAGGCCAGTGCAGGTCATCGCTATCTGTGACCGGTTGTGTCAGACGCGTCTGTACTGTGCGTTCGCGTGTTCTCGAAGCGTGAAAAGTATTAGATAGTTTTAGCTGAGCGTTTTTACGGCCAGCGCGGCGGAGCGGGCGTGCGGATACACCAGCGAAGAGGCGCCTGATAAAAGAGTTTTAGCCGGGCGCATCGCCCGTCTTCTCGAGCAGAGTAGAGTTATAGAGGCTAGAAGGTAAAACCTTCTAGGTTTAAACCTTCTAGCCTCTATAGTAGAGTCGCTTGCTCTACTGCTCCACCTATCGGTCGCAATTCGAGTTAGAGTGAAAAGAATATGAATTAGGCCTGCTAATAATGCGCTGACACTATTTAGCAAAGCTAGATTCTGTATTATCGTATTAAAATGCTTTCACCTCTCATTCTCGGCAACCTCACTCTGACGTACGAAACCACGGTAAAGAAGGCACTGATATCGGTGACACAATCCGCCTTTTTCATTTTCCTGTGCTGCCACCTCGCGTACAACGCTGGAAGCTCACTGGTAGGGTACTGCGCGCCCAACCCGGCCGGACTGAGTGCCGCTGCGGAGCACGTTTTGTTGGAATCTGTCAACGATGGCGTGTCCTGGGCAGCACCTGGTACCTGGAGGATTTCTAGGGTTGACTGATGGCTTGGTGCAAAGTCCGAGGCTGGCTGTAGTGCCCACCGAAGAGCAAATTCTTCAGTATCTCCGATCATCTGGCATGCGATGCGAACACCAGCTAGCAAGGGCCGCCGCTTCAGAGATGAAGGCTACATTCGGAACATAATGTTCAATGAAATATCCCCGATCAGTGAGGTTGGCGTTTTCCGCTGTATATGCCCGCCATTCATGAAAGGTGGATACTACATCGTGCACGCCGTAGTACAGAAAACGACTGGGGACAACAGTTTCCACAAGCAATCGTTGTGCTCAAGCGCTGCCGAATAGCTACACGAGCTATAAAAGCACAAGCGTACTCGCAACAAAGCAGCTCTGCAAGCATTTCACTGTATTTTCCCACAACACACCGCTGCATAGGTTAAACAAGCATGCGCGTCCATAAAGACGAGCGCGAGAGGCGCACATTAATCCATTCCGGCGATACCACGCAAAGCTCTTCATCATGGATATGATTCGAACACACGCATAACGCACCTTCTTCTGCTTCTTAATACATGGCACATGGCCACACGGGGGGATTGGCCAGGGTGTAGAGGCATAAACAAGGAAATTTCCATAGGAGACTATGACATGAGGATTCATAGCGCACAGAATACACAGGACACAACACAAGCGCTTACTTCCACTGAATGGTCTTTATTTGGCGCTGACAGCCTTATAAAGGTCAGGTATTGCGCACGTACAAACAACTAACAATGATTATCTTGTCAAGGTCATGATGTGTCAAGGAAAGAAGAAAACCAAAACAATAAAAACATTAAAAAATAAAAAATACAACAATAAAAACCTACCAAACAGTGCACAAGTTTCACACTTTCGCCCTCTGCCTTGCACCTAAGAAAGCTAAGTCTTTCATTGATAAAAACACCGAAGGATCACTGATACAAAAGAGGGACTGGGAAATTGTATCAGTGATCCTTCGGTGTTTTTATCAATGAAAGACTTAGCTTTCTTAGGTGCAAGGCAGAGGGCGAAAGTGTGAAACTTGTGCACTGTTTGGTAGGTTTTTATTTTGTATTTTTTTAATGTTTTTATTGTTTTGGTTTTCTTCTTTCCTTGACACGTCATGACCTTGACAAGATAATCATTGTTAGTTATTTGTACGTGCGCAATACCTGATCTTTATAAGGCTGTCAGCGCCAAATAAAGACCCTTCAGTGGAAGTAAGCGCTTGTGTTGTGTCCTGTGTATTCTGTGCGCTATGAATCCTCATGCTGATTACCCACTAGCCCGAACCCTGACCCTTCTACGAGATTATGACAAAATTTTAGCACCATGCGTGAATGCTCTCGTAGCTTCTTTTTCGTTGTCCGCTCCATCGCGCGTTGAAAGCGGCTCACAGCGCTTGCCCATTTGGCCTTCTTGCTTGAGAAAGCAAAAAGCGTCGGAACGAAGTGTGGGTGCCGCGGTGACATTCGAGGCCTTCCTGCCCATGAATAAAACACTTCGTGATAGACTGCACACGCTTTTAAACACAGTACCTCGTCCGCACCTGTCACAAAGTGATTCCCGCACAGTCTTGACGTGCTTGACGGTGCCCCAGGGCGGCACGATCGTCGAGCCGGCGAACTGCTTTTATCCACGCTTCGCGTCGAAGGCTGTCCCGGGAAGCACTCGGAAAGCGAAAAAATCCGAGTTTACTTCCCTTTACATATTGAGCATTGCTGCCGTATGCAACACATTTCGTAGGTATCGCCAAATGCGTCGCGCTGAACGCCCGACGGCTGCAGCAACGCACCCCGCGTATAGGAAGCCGGTTTGTTTACACTTCCACGACCGGTCTCGAGTGGACCGAGCGACCCTTCCAATATGTTTCGCGACACCGCCGCCAGGGGATGGGCGCATGCGCAGTCGCGTCGTGAAAAAGGCGGATTCCCGTGAGAATTTATTATTTTTTTTTTTCGCCAAATGTTGTGCGCTCCATTTTTTGCATTCAGAGTAGCTGTCCAGACCATTCAGCCATCATCGCAACAGTATGCCTACGTGTTGGTGGCAAGTGTTTTGCGTCAACGTCGACATTCTCTAAAAATAATTGGGGCACACTGATAACACTAGCTGTAACTGCGTTCGACACAAATGCAAATGAAGCGCTTGGATAGTTTCGAAGCCTTTCGGAAGCAAGGGATCGTTTCGAAAAGGAAGTTTCCTGCGAACCCACGAGTCGGCATTCAAAGTGTACCCCGGTGCTTCGCTGAAACCGAAGAACAGTGGCCGAATGCAGCGTTTAAGACATGGCAGATGTCGATAGCGCTTGTACTGTCTTGGTCTGTGTAATGTGCGTCTGCAAGTTCACTAGAAAAGATGGATGAGATATGAATGAAGCCATTACCAACTCGCCCAACTTGATGCGTGCAGGCTTCAAACAGTGCGGCGAGTACTATGCATCGCCCGTCTTAGAGTGCGCTGCGCAAGAAATACAATGAATTTTATGCTAACACCGATACTCTTCTGGCGCGATCTTTTTCACTCAGCTGGTCGGCGTTCGTGTTTTTCCTTATGTCTCCCTCTGGCCAGACAGAATTCAGTCATACCCTGTAATTTAACCTTTCTTGCACCTTATGTCGCTTCTCTCCTAGCAACTAAATTTTATTTACGGTATACACTTGTACGGCGTCGATATTTTTGTTGCTCGCGGCAAAACTTCGACGTAATGATAAAAAGAAGGAAACAGACGACTGATAACGATTTCTTAACCCAAGTCACAAGTGTAGTAGAAATGAGGATTGGGCGAGTTGGTGGTGATCCATCCTATTAAATTAAGGGGCTCTGAAAGGGGCTCTAATAAAGTTGCCGTATGCCTGGGATATTAAAGCACGCCGCTGCACGAATATTGTCCAGGAAGAATTTTTTAATGCGCTTTGTAGAAACAGTTATCTGTAGTCAAAATTTGAATTTCAGCCTGTTCGCGCCTTTCCCTCTCCTCTCGTCACTTTTTGCACACTGGAAGGTCGTCGCTCCTCTCTGACGGCCCCACCTACGGGGGAGAGCTTCCAGACCCGCCGGAGCTACGCGGCTTATTGGCCGCGGCCACGGTAGCTGCCTGACGTCTGAAGAAATCCAACCAATAGCCATCTCTCAACATGTATACGTGGATGCGAGCGACGGAGGAGGGTGCGAGCATAAAAAAGTCGCCGCGAAGGGCTCGCCAACTTTCGCGCGTGATTTTGGGCTCTCTGCTGCTTGTAGAAGTGTCTTATTTGACTCAGGTGTTCATGACAACACAATGCAGTGATTGAGCAAGTTTATGTTCTCTCCTCGGAAGGTGTTTCAGAGCCCATTTAAAAGACAAATCTGTTACGTAAACCAGGGGCCGTATTACGCAACTGTCACAAATTCTGTCAAAGCTTATTGACAGTGAAGTCAAAATGACGAAACGATGAGCAGGGCGGCGCTCCGAGAGCATTTATTTGCACGGCGAGGGGCAGTCTGCTAAATTTCTGTAGAAAGACTTAAATACGCAGCAATAAAAGTAACTAATATTTTATTTTGCCGAAACCTTGTGTTTAAAGTTGTAAAATATTAAGCAAAACAAAAAGCGTTCGAAGATGTACTTTTAAATTTCCTGGTGGGTAACTTTTGCTGACGGCGGTAAAACGTCAAGCCGCTTTGCACGAAAGCAGCCGATTCCACGCCGTGTTATTGTTATTGTTTTTGTGTTAAGTGTTATTGTTTTTTTACGCGGCGTCTGAAGTCAAGCTACTGTGCGGTTGACCTAAGTGTGCAGAATAATTTCAACGAATGCAGTGAAGGCTACGTGCTTACCGAGCGAACTTGCAAGAGGCGCTTGGTAAGAAATCGACGAAGACAACTTGTTGAAGTCTGTGTTGTTCGGCTCTTTCAATCGATCACAAAAATTTCAAAAGGTGAGGTGTTGCAGTACGTCATGTGTGGTTGTCTGTTTCTTTTCCCTTGGGGAACAGAAGACGACCACGAAGTGCGATTTGCTGGGAAAAATAAAGTGCTTTGCCATCATAAGCGTGTTTTATTTATGTGGCACAGAGGTGACCGCGGGAACCCACCCCCTCTGTGCGCTAACTTTGTAGATTGCCTCCAATACCTGTCGCACGCATGTGCTAACCATCGGTTGTGCGATGCCGACGTGCGCCTCGTAACCAACGGCAGCTTGAAAGCCGCCGGTAGCAAAGAACTGCCGTCAGCTTCTCCAGTCGAGAATGCATCGAAACAGCTCGTCCGGCAAGTCAAACGCGTCTTCGTGCGCCCTCCTTCGCCGTTTCTCACGCTGGAGCAGCCGGCTCAGTCGTATCGCCACGTACACCGCCGCCATTTTCTGTCAAAAACGCAACGGTCAAATTGACCGCCTCGAGACTGTCACAAAAAAACTGTCAGTTAGCGCCTGCATTATTAGGTGTGCAACGTCACCACTTCTGCCGCATCCGTGACGCAATCTGCAGCCACCCATGACGCAAAAAGGCAAAATGGCCGCCGGCCACGACCGACCAATAGGAGCGAGGCTTACTGACACCTTTTTGACAATTTTCCTAATTGACAGTTGCGTAATCTGGCCCCAGTTGTTCATTTCATATTTAAGAAGCGCTTACGAACACAGAGGACGAGACGAGACATGTAGAGTGGCCTGTAGAGATCGACTTACCTACCGCCTGTGGCCACCATTACGCCGGACATGTCGTCCCTCTGGGTGTCTCGGGAGTTGAAGCCCCGGTTGTCACCACAGCAGCAGCTCACCGCCGACCCATGACGCGCTGCTACCACGCTTCCGGAGACTTCAAACCCGTCGTCCGCTGCGTCGGCTCCGACATCGCCTCCGCTGTGCACGAGCTCATCGCCGGCTTGCTGCACATCCAGGTAATCGGGCGCGGTATCACATTCGCCATCACCTATGCAACTTTGCTTGTGGTTGAGGTCATCCTTGTCGTCGGTGTCCTGCAATAGGTCCTCCAGCATTCTGTGGTACGCAACGTGCGATAGCTGATCCGTCGCACTCATAGTCTTTAGCTGGCTACCTGCTCAAGGAAGAGCTAGCCAAATCTTCGAGGTGGTCACAGCAGCGTCCAACTTCCGGGTCGCTGTCAAACCAAGGCGCGGATGCCCGCAGTCGGTCGGCCACAGCCAAGGACCATGACGTTTCGGTAAACACCGACTTTCGTTAAGACTACAGTATCACTCATTCAATGCAGAAGAAGAAAAAAAAGTGAATTCCTAAAGTCCGGTTGCTGGCGTCAGAACCCTTCCTTCAGTGCGGTAACAAATGCGGCGGCGCAAAACGTTCACGCCGGTTTCGTTGGGATATCCGCCCACTACGAGCTTCCGAGCTCGGTAAAGCGTCAGTCACTAAATGCCTGACGAAGGCCAACAGGGGCTAATGCAGTACGTACGCTGTCAGCCTGAGCGATTTGAGGGGGTTCTGGGATTTCTTCGCCGATTGGCCAAGACGCTGGAAGAATCACCACTGGTGGCCGCGGCGTAAATGAGACAGCAGCTAAAGCTGCACGGTGCATTGCGGAAGCTTAACCAAGGTAGATGGCTTAAACCGGCACACTCTCGGCTTGGTCTGGCCTGGATTGTCGAGTCATGCGCCGCAGGCATTCCTTGAGCTGTTGCAGCCTAACCAGCTCTCGGGAACGGGCGGTTCTCGAGAAATGCGAAGGTGTGGACAACCGTGTAATGGCAGATTCTGCTTCCTATATACGATCAGGGGGATTGTATTCATGTGCGGCGATAATAGGACGAAAAGTTCGAGACTTATGGCCGTCGTACGATCGTTTTTGAGCGGCTTTCGCTCGGCCCGTTCGGCGAACGGACCGCCTGTTTTCAGCCTGCGAGCGGCCGTGGGACGGAAATATTGTACGATCACTTTGGCGCTTGCGAGCGAGCCGGACGATCCCAGCATTCCGATTGGCGCGCCCAGGCAGTGCCTGTCGTGCGGCGGTGCAGACATGTGCTTGTAGCAAAACACGCAGGTATCCTGCAGTAGAAATTACCCGTATTAATTGCGGCGTACTCGAGACATCCCTTGCATCAACGTTATTTTTATTTTTTTTTTCAGCCGGATTTTCGTCGAAGGTACATACAATCGTGGCCGGCTGTGATATGGCATGGATCTCGGTGCTGCCGCCACTATAACGGCTGTGAACCAATTCGTGAAAAAACTTTGCAGAATCGCAGGATAGTCTGATCATCTGAAGCGACGTTGTGGGAAACGCTATGTGGACCATCTCTATCCAAGAGACCGAAAAACGCGTCACATCGCGGTCGCGTACTCCTTATCGTTCGGTCGCTATGTTTTCACAACGGTCGACGATTTGCCAAAATAACGGAAGGCTGCACGCTCTGAAAGGTACGCTCCCCTCACGATTTCAGAACAACGACGAGATTCTTATTGCGAATTCTCGATCGGGTCAGGCCACAGTACAGGCTGCTAACAACCGTCCGTAATTATAACCGGGCTAATCACATTTTTCAAGTAGTTAAGATTACATACTTAAAAATTTTAGTCAGTTATTCAAAATTGCATACTGCAGTGTATTTTGCGTTGCTGACAGAGAAAAAAATAATTGCACTTGCAGTCTTTCTTAAGCATTTGCACAGTAGTTTCACTTTAATATGTAAACAACCTCCTCCCCAGCTACCTAGAGTCAGCTGACTGTTAATTGTGCATGCATTAAAAATTCACATTTTTGCACACTGCTGTCAAACACGAATGCAAATGCCTATAAGAAATAAAGCAATTCTGCATTTTACAGAACAGTGACAATGCAACGATAGGGACTTATTTTTTGTTGTTGTTTTTTCAGTCCAATATATAGCCAAAATAGAAATAGCACTGTGTGGCTGTAAAGGAGCTTAGACGTGCATCACTTGGCTATAGTGCAAGGCTTTGTTCTGCACAGTGACAGCGGGCCAACAGGTACTCTTTTAGCTTTCCGTCATGAGCTCATATTGCCGTTCCACAAACCAGACTACAGCGCTGAAAACAAGCATGGGAAGTTCTGCTGAAGGCCATGTTATTGTTGCCATGTACAAAATAAGCTGGCTTATACTCGGTGCAACTCCAAAGCATTCTCAGATGTCGCTGTGAGTGCAAAACAAAGTGGGTGCCTTTGTATTGCATAAAAGTCCACACATGTCTTTCTCATTACTATAAACATAATGAGATGTGGGAGCCAGTAAACTGGATTACAGGTAGAGGAAATGCAAGAACCAATTTGGAGGGTTTACATGGCAACGGCTCCTGGCTTAGGCTGGGAAAGAATACTTTGATAGTCAGGGAAACAGGATATGATGACCATATAGTCTGATTTTCTCGAGCAAACACCCAAGCAGAATTTGTAAAATTGGATTTCCAGTATGAGAGCTGTGATGTCGCACAATAAAATGAAATAAAAATTGAGCCATTAAATATGTGACAGGCATATATGTGTATGTTCTCTGATACAACTTTAAAGCAACGTTTAAGAGTTATTTTCACTCAATAGTAAAATGTAGACTGACTGAATATAAAGGTCACCAGTTCCCAACCTAGCCAGCAAAAATGAGCATTGCTAACTGTTAACTGATGTTTATACCACTCAACACATGTTGAATTTTAGAGTGTGCTATTAGTTGCTGACTGCCAACATCTTCAGCAAAATATACCTACATCACTGCCAGTCTCGTTCTCAAAGAAAGAAATTAACTGAGGCATTGATAGGCATCAGAAATTTGGAAAAGACCAATTTGAAGTTAGACCGAAGAATGCCGAAAAAAACCCAGAAAACCAGTGATGGCTTTTGTCTTTACTGGTGTCTCTTTGCTGCAACTTGAAGTTGGTGGCTTTTGTGCTTAAGATGAACCAACGGCCCTGTTAACACTATCCTGAATATGTAAAAGTCACATGCATAAACTTGCATTTGTAGCATTCCCACTGAGCCAAGTTATGAAGGCGGTGTGTTGCTTAGCTGAAGAGACAATAAGAGAGAAGCACGAAGAAAAATCTGACACAGATATGCACAATAATGCATGCTTAGCTTTTCAGTGCACGGGTTCAGCTAGCTAGACCTAGCTTGTGCACAGTGTGCAAGTTCGCGTAAATGCAACTGTATACTGTCCGACAAAACTATTGTGTAAATATGCCCCAGTATTACTTGAAATAGATTGTGAGGAAAGTTCTTACGCAGAGGAGAGCATTGTATTGGTTTGCCGAGCTGAAAAAGCGACTAATCACTTAATTAAAACAATTTATTTTAACATTTATTATACCTAAACAGTACTAAATGACAATACTTGAGTGGTCAGCTTTGACATGATGTGCCAAGTAGGAACTTCATGAGTTTGTAATTTACTGATAAGAAGTAATCAGCCGTTAGCATCCAAGCACAGCCATATGGCTACTAAAAAAACTTTTTTAGCTCTCCTTTGTGGCCTTATGGCTGCACTTGGGTGGATGCTAATGAGTAATTGCTCCCTTATTACAGATATTCTCTGCCTTGGGGGAATTACTTTAATCAGTGGATGAACATCATTATTTATTGCGTGGATTTCTGCAGTGACTAGCTCAAAGGACAAGAGGTTAGTAAGCCTTGTGAGGTGGAAGGTCATTCCAGCTTTTTGTGGCAAGAACAAAAATCAATCTTGGAAGGCCATTCCAGCTTTTAGTGGCAAGAACAAAAATCAATCTTGAAAGGCAGTGGTATGAGCTAACCGAGGCACAACAGTACTTGTGAGGCTAGTGCAGAAGGAACCATCAGTCAGAACAGATTAGTTGGTTATTTGACAGTAAAGAGTTAAAAAAAACCTGCAGTTTCTGCATGACTTGAAGAATTGTTGTTGTTGTTGTTGTTGTTGTTGTTGTTGTTGTTGTTGTTGTTGTTGTTGTTGTTGTTGTTGTTGTTGTTGTTGTTGTTGTTGTTGTTGTTGTTGTTGTTGTTGTTGTTGTTGTTGTTGTTGTCGTCGTCGTCGTCGTCGTCGTCGTCGTCGTCGTCGTCGTCGTTGTTGTTGTTGTTGTTGTTGTTGTTGTTGTTTTAGTAACATGGCACGTACCACGAGCTCTATAGCGTTATGGAGCTCGTGGCGCCAAAACTGCAGCATCGCCGTCGGCGTCGTCGTTGACCATGAACAGAGAATCCACGAAAAATTCACAGACAAGCAACCTAGGAGGCAGGTGGGCCTCCTTTGTCACGGAACCTTGTGGCGCGTCATCACAACCGGGCCACGAGGTTGTGAGCAAACTGTGCAGCGCATTATCTACTGAAGCTATCGCGTCAGAGCCTTGAAGTGGAGGTTAAGTGTCCCGTTCAATTTTTTACCTGTGTTGTATGCGTCTACTTGCATGCAGTGAGCAAAGCAGTTCACCTGTCAGGAACGGGCTGGGTCAAGGATGGGCCTGGGCTCAGCGAAGCGATAATTTAGTGGGCCTGAACGTAGCCCGAGCTAGAGGCTGCAGACAAGGGGTGGGATCGGTTTTTGAGGCTCGGGTCCGTGCCGGGCCCGGGTCTCAAAATTACACCCGTGCAGTGCTGTAACGCTAATCTCTCCGCAGCGCAAGGCCCGTTCCGTACACTCCCTATTTCTCAAGTGCCGTGGGCAGTTTAGTTCCCGTTTTAGTAGCGTGTTTTAAAATGTTTGGCAGTGTGTTTGGTCTGCTTGGCGGTATCGACGTCCCACTGAATTCAGAAGACCAAGTGGTGGAGAACTAGAAGTAGTAGTAGTGTTTGTTCAAAAATGAAAAGAAATATAAAAATCAAAAGGAAGGAAAATATTTTTGCTAGCCGCGCCATCGGCCATCACTACGGAGGCACCTGAGCTGGGGCAGCGGAAATAAAGTATAGCAGGCAGAATGGTGATATGAAATAAAAGAGGTGAGGGGACAACAAGAAAGGGTAGGGGGAGAGGTAACATACACAAATACACTATTTACACAATAATGCATATATACAGGCTGCATGCGTGTTGAGTCCATAAAAAAAGAGAAAGCACACGCGCATAACACTATGTACACTACAGCTGGAATGGGGCGTCCAGCTGTTGATCGTCCAAGGTAGAACTAACCCACAAATCAATTTCCGTTGACCGCCTTGACAAGTAGCCTTCGGTCTGGCACATGCATTCTCCGCAAGGCAAGACTGTTGTGCGGTGAAGTGCTGCGGGCAGCGCATGGTGCGGGAAAGCCGACAAAGATGGGTATTCTGGACGAAAGTGCTGTGCGCGTGTGTGATTTAATTCCTCTTAAATGAACTAATCACGCGCACAACCTGGACACATTACTTACTGTGTAAATAGTTTGTACATATTACTTCTCCCCCTGTCCTCTATTCCTGTCCCCTCACCTCTTTCATTTCATTTCTCCATTCTGCCTGCTGTCCTTTATTTCCGCTGCCCCAGCTCAGGTGCTTCAGTATCGACGGCAGATGCCGGGGCTAGCAAAAATCTTTTCCTTCCTTTTTACTATTATTTTTAATAAAACCACTACCACCACCACGAAATCGACAAGCCCTCTTTTACAGTGCGGCTAATCGGCTTCACTCCCTACCAAACGGAGCTAAACATTCCGCAATTATTGCTCCAAGACTCGTCTTCTAAGTGCTGAACCGTATGCTGGCCTCGGAAAATACTGGCGGCAGTTGGCAAAGCTCAGAGCCGGCGTATTCATGGTGTACGCACATTCAGCCGCGTAGTGGGCGCCTGGTGCGCGTGTTCAAGACTACCGCAATACATACACATCGGCGGCAGACTAAACGCCAGCTACGTTGTATGCCTGCACTGTGACAGATTAGCCTTCTGGCGTGCTAGAGCTAGGACGAAGGTCGCGTACGGATCTAAAGAAGCAGCAGCTATAACGAAGAAATCTCCGGGCCCTCCGACTTCGTTATAACGAGGTTCAATTGTAATAGGCTTTGCAGTGGGCTGTGCTGTTTCGTGCACGTTGGCTTTCTTATTCGGTGCGTGTTACACCGGAAAGCTTGATCAGCTGAAACAGTGCTCGTTGTCATCGACGAATGAGTGTCCCGTGCATCGCTTTGCACCATGTGTGTGAACATTCTGACGCGCGCTTCGTAGCAGCAATCGTCGAAGTGATCAGAACTTAGGCCTATTTCACTCCAAACGAAGACAGCGGAGTGTTGCATTCCAGTTAGTTGTTATGCATGCGAAGAAACGAAATAGATTATGTGCCCTGGTGCCTTACCTCCTCCCTGTGGGGAACAGAAGCACTTCACTACTTGATAGCGAATAAAAATAACCTGACCATAACAGCATCCGCGCGCCGGCCTCGGCTGGCGTCGGCCGCGTAATTCGCTAGCAAAGTTAGAAAGCAAACTGATCGAACAATTACCTATATTTTAATGACATTACTTACATTCCCTTTCAATGTACGTTGCGAGTAGTACTCGCGGCTTTGAAAACAACCTGGGATGTTATTTTTAAACCGTGCGACGCGATGCAACAGCCTCCGGCGTGTTCGGTTGATCGCTGGGCGGGATGGTCTTTCCTTGAGTTGCCTTGGAGTATGCGAAAATCTTGAATGTTAAATCTTGAAATCTTGAGCGTATTTCCGCTCTCCTATGTGGCAAACATGTGATTAAATTTTATCGCTGCATTTATTGAGAATGACGCACATTCGCTTGTTTTATTCGTTCGCCTCCCGATTTATGCTCATGTTATACTAGCAGTGAAAACTTTGTTTACAATCTGGTTTGAGGGTTCTGGTTTGTCTTTTTTTGTGTTTTTGCGTAATGCAGGTCTTTCGCGGTGTGCAGGTCTGCAAAGCACGACATGCTCTGTAGCAACAACGAAATGTATTTTCCTAGTTAATATATCAGTTTGCGGTTGCTGTGAAGTAGGGCTGATAGCTCTTACGTTGGTCTTGACAAACGCATCAACGTCCCTTGTAACGATACTCCTATCCGTCAACTGTCTAATTATTTGTAGAACCTTTGACGCACACATATTTTTGAGCAATGGTTTCCCTTCTGAATCATTGAAGAATGCTTTCTCCTGTCTTAGCCCTTTCGTTCATTCAGAGTGAACCAACTAGCCCTACAAATCTTATGTTGTCGTATTTTAAAGAGGAAACCTGCATTAACAGATTCTTAACTTAAGATTTTGCAGTAAGGGGCTATGTTAGGTGTAGTTCGTGAGAGCAGATGATATGACGGGTTGGTACGGCAGAGCTTTAATCATATCGCGGAACAAGGAGACAAGGTCAGAAGAAAGGATATCGATGCAATAAAAAGAAAAACCTTTTGTGAAATTAGCGTTAGGGCTCAATTGTCCTGATCACCGGTCAAGATTATCTGTTTTTATACTTCCGCTCGGATTTTGCCTTGTTGGTCGCGTTGCACAATTGTCAGTGTGTGTGTGTGTGTCTAATTCCCGGTCATTTTTTCGCGTTTTGTGTTTGCTGCTTTTCCGGTGTTAGCCGTTATTGGAGGGGACACCCAGCGTACGACCGTGTGTTCGTGTGGCAACATCTGAGCCTTTGAAAGGGGACAATTGTGAAGAAGGTTAACTGAAGAAGACGCTGCCATGCCGGTAGCAAGAAGGCGTGAAGGCCTGTAGAGGGGGAAAAACATAAGCAGCAGAAGCTGTACTCTAAGCACGAAGACGCTTATATGGGAGTAAAAAGGGTTAACACTGTCCTCACACTCTACACACACACACTATTCTACACACTCTCTACAACAAACTTTATTTTATAAAAGCGCTCTAAACAGAAAGGTCTAAAAAGGGAGTAAGCTCTCCTGTAGCGCACTCTTTTATAATAAGGAGCTAAGCTATGAATCGGGCTAGAGTACATTTCATTATCTTTTTACTACCATACAGGCGTATTCGTGTATAGGGTGAGGGAGGAAAATTGAAATTGAAAATTGGTTTTGGGGGAAAGGAAATGCTCAGTATCTATCTCACATATCGGCGGACACCTGAACCTAGAGAATAGCTTACTCCCTGCTTGCTTCTTTCAGTTTAGAGTGTAACACTGAGCTGACGAGGAGGCATGGCGAATAGACGAGGTTGGGTGGCTGCATTAGTCTCGTTCACATTGGCCCGACAGTGAAGCCAACCTAACTGCGTTTACGTGAACCCACCCCATCGGGCGACGACTGCGGCAAGCGTCTCACGTCGAGGCAAGCATAGCGCAGACAGCATCCAGTTAATAATAATAATAATAATAATAATAATAATAATAATAACAATAATAATAATAATAATAATAATAATAATAATAATAATAATAATAATAATAAAATAATTGGTTTTTGGGGAAACGAAATGACGCAGTATCTGTCTCATATATCGGTGGACACCTGAACCGCGCCGTAAGGGAGGGGATAAAGGAAGGAGTGAAAGAAGAAAGGAAGAAAGAGGTGCCGTGGTGGAGGGCTCCGGATAATTTCGACCTGTTTCCGCCAGCCTCCCACAGCACTGGCCCGGAGAGGGAGGGGACGTCGGGAAGGATAAGAGAATGTTGTGTCCTTGCTCGTTGCTCAGCGGTTATCCGTTGAGGGACGGCGCTGAGGCTTTTTCCTGGTGCTGGTGTCAGTGAATGTCCTGGACTCCGCGTTGTGCCCCTTCGTGCTGCTCGAACTGTCTCGATGCTCCACTGTATGTGCGACATTCCGGCGGGCAACGATTCTAACCACCGCCCCTTTTGTTACAAGCTTTTCGTTGCAAACGCAACAGTTCCTCTATCATCGCCCTATTCTTATCTCTGATGGTGCGGGTGAACGCATAGCGCTTTTCTCCCTTTTGTGTCCTCTAGGAATTTCCTATGTTTCGCAAAAGCCATTTCGGACGCTCCGTACGCGATCGTTCTCCGCTTTGAGTACATGCAAGATAAGCGAGCCGGAGCTGCAGCGACAGTGCGCAGTGGAGGAGGAGCAGTGCAAGTCCAGTAGTGGCTTTGTTTTTATACCCGCCTCCTTATCGGCGCCTCCGGACGTCACCGACACGCGATAAGCGGTCGCACCTCGCTCGGCGCTAGACTTTTCTTCGAGCGGTCGCACAACTGTCGACACTCGCGAAAATGCGCCCGACGTCTCCAGCGCTGCAAGTTTTTGTCCTGGCCTTGCTGCTACTTTTCGGTGAGTGTGTCTTATCGTCGAGCGCCGTCGACTGCGTTTACTCTTTGGGATACTGAAACTCCGCGCTGTACTCGTGGCAGGTGGGACAAGCAGTAAAGACCTCCATGTTAACTATGGTGAGAGCGGTTCATAAGTGTTCGAAATGAGGACAACTGGCAGAATTGCTTGTGTGTGTCTCGATCGGTCAGATGATGGAATCAGTTCTTATTCACTGCACCACCGCACCGGCATTTTCACCCTGTTAGTGTGCAAGAGTAGTTAGCCTCTGTGATGTGTGACCTGCCGCCGTGGGTCAGTATCTATGGCGTTCGCCTGCTGGGACCCAAGTTCGCGGGAGCGAACGCCAGCCGGGGCGCTCTTATAAAAATAGTCTATAGGCAGTCTATAGACTTCTTATCGACTATATTGTCCTCCTATATATATCTCGGTTTGTCTATTCATAGTCTATAGACTGTGTATAGCCAAAAGTCTACTAAAAGTGTACGGCCATAAATCGACAGATTGTCTATAGACTGTTCATAGGATTTGTATTGCCTGTAGACTGTTCTGTAGGGTTTGTCTATAGAGAGTCTATAAACTTTATAGACGGAAGTCTATGGACAGTCTGTAGACTGTGTAAAGAAATTTTTGTAAGGGCGGAAACATTTCGATAAAGGAGAAACGCAGAAGACATCCGTGTGCTCCTTAAAGATCCGTAGTGATCGAAATTATTTCGTAACCCTCCACTGCAGTGTCACTCATAGCTCATGCGCTGCTAGGGGCGTTATTCCGGACAAAGCATACCATATCACACCGGACCATACCATGTCATCTCTGTTGTGTGGACGCTGCTTGGGTACAGCCGCGCTCTGTAACTCCTTCGCGCAGTCGTCTCACAGACCTCGTTGCTTGCGCTGGTCACACCCGTAAACTCTCATTACCTTTGCCCTAGTATGAACGACCGCCGACTTTCTCGCTTTGCAGAGGTGTCCGCCCTATTTCCCATAACATGATGGCAAAACACTCTATGAAACTAGGCTCGCTTTGGAAAGACATTTTTGTTACGTTTGGTTGTGGACATGTATTATAACTGGTACTGCAACGCCAATCAAGTATCTTATGGAAATGATGGTTCTTTGAATACTTACATTACGTATGCATTGCCATAACCTTGCCATAACCAGCAAAACAATGGCTAAAACGTTCTAGCGCACCTCGTTCGGATTTGGCCTCACCGCATAAATCGGCGACTATTTTTTTTTTTGGTACGGCATCGCTGCCGACTTCCGTACTGACTGTTGATACAGGACGAGTGCGGTATTGAACCAACACATCGGCGAATTCCATCTACGTGAAATATGAGGCAGCAATGTGCACGAGGTGGCAGATAGTTGGTAGGAACGTTTATACGTTTATACCTGTCTTCCTAACTCATTAGTAGGCTCAAGAACTGGGGCTGGGGCGACAGCCTCATCTCACCAGGAAGTAGTGTACTGAAGAACCACAGCGACCTTGCTGTGGTTGCCAACCCTTGATGGTTTGCAATTGGAGGTTTAAAAAAAATTGACGTGCATGTGTGACCGCAAATAGATCCGCTTCTGCCATAAGCCTTGTCGCTTTAACCACTTTTAAGGAATACCGAAGCGTAACAAGGTGTAGCGATAAAAGTGATATCATCCCATTGCACTCTGTATTGCTTCTGACTGTCGGGTGCACATGGCTGGCGCCAGTCTTGCAGCCATGTTCCAGCAGCTAAGTCGGGAGACCTCAGCTGTCACACTGTCTCTGGTCTAAGCACTCCTGACTGAAATTTACATTGTCTAGTACTTTGCTGTGTCGAGCGTGCTTTGTCCGATTTCGGGCATAAATTATCTGCTTGAGACGCACATAACATCTCTGTCCTTCCCCTCCCACCCCCAGCGGTGTCGTAGCTGTAAAATAGGAAACGTGCTATATATACCACTGTTCAGCCGCTCGAGACGTCAGCGTCAATACCTCACACAGCGGCAGCCGGGTGGAAGCCAGCAGCGTCGTCTCGTTGTCATGGCAATAGTATCCACAAAAGAAAAACTTCATCGCGGAGCGATATTTGAACTACTTCTGGAAAACAGAAGTGAGCAGCTTCAATTCATGGTGCTTCAGACAATTAGGCAAAGGGCACTACCGCTCGCTTTGTGTACATACTTGTGCAGGAATGAACCATATTTATACATAACTTCTCCTACTCTCACCAGGTTCGCTGGAGTAGTTGAAACCGAAAGTGATCGGAGTTTCCTAGCCTTGGTAAAGCTGCGATGTGCCTCGTTTCTTAGGGCGCGCTGCCTCTTGCCACGCTTGTGAACACAGTTCTGAAGGAGCCCGCATATTTCACTATTGGTTGCAGGTTGAGTACCGAGTGCATTCCTCTTTCCTCCGTTCTGGGCTTGATTTTAGTGTTCTTCGTTCGACACAGCGTGAGGGCAGCAAACACTGAACATGCGTGCAGTGCGCACTACAAGAAACTGCAGCAAGTGATGAAGGGCCAGAGTAATAATAATAATAATTGGTTTTTTTGGGGAAAGGAAATGGCACAGTATCTGTCTCATATATCGTTGGACACCTGAACCGCGCCGTAAGGGAAGGGATAAAGGAGGGAGTGAAAGAAGAAAGGAAGAAGAGGTGCCGTAGTGGAGGGCTCCGGAATAATTTCGACCACCTGGGGATCTTTAACGTGCACTGACATCGCACAGCACACGGGCGCCTTAGCGTTTTGCCTCCATAAAAACGCAGCCGCCGCGGTCGGGTTCGAACCCGGTAACTCCGGATCAGTAGTCGAGCGCCCTAACCAGGGCCAGAGCGAGGAAATCGCTATATGTAGCGAAATCCGCGAGGGCGAGGCTATCCATGCCGTTCTCACTCTATTAACGCGACAGCGTTAAGGAACCCGTGTCGCAGAAAAGTCGGTGTCGTCGGCGGCGTTGGACGTGAGCGAAAAATGGCGCATCTCGGTGGACACCGGAACCGCACCGCAAGGGAAGGGATTTTCCTTTCCATACGGTGCGGTACGGGTGTCCGGCGAGAATTGTGAGACAGATGTCATTTCCTTTCCTTAAAAGCAATTTTCATTTCATTTTCCTTCTCTTACGGCCGGCCCCGCCGCGGTGGCTCAGTGGTTAGGGCGCTCGACTACTGATCCGGAATTCCCGGTCTCGAACCCGACCGCGGCGGCTGCGTTTTTATGGAGGAAAAACGCTAAGGCGCCCGTGTGCTGTGCGATGTCAGTGCACGTTAAAGATCCCCAGGTGGTCGAAATTATTCCGGAGCCCTCCACTACGGCACCTCTCTCTTCCTTTCTTCTTTCACTTCCTCCTTTACCCTTCCCTTACGGCGCGGTTCAGGTGTCCAACGATATATGAGACAGATACTGCGCCATTTCCTTTCCCCCCAAGAAACAATTATTATTACGGCCCGGTTCGGGTGTCCACCGAGATATGTGAAACAGGCGTCCTTTCCTTAAATTGTCCAACGGGCCACGCGTCGCGCCGAACGGGCGATGGTGTTCCGTGCACCCCTTGGCAACGCTGCAACACGCTGTCGCGTCTCACTCTTAAAGAAGAAGGTTAAGCATCCTTCAATTTTTTTTTGCTTGTGCGTATTTGTGTGTCTGTGTGCGAAAGGGGGGAGGAGTGGGGATGTCTGTGACGGGCGCGCATTTTTTTTGCAGAAGTACTTCGCCGAACGGTCCGTTTTACCAAGGATTTCTGACGGGCTATTTGGCGCATGTTTAAGATAGTGCGCTTTTATCCTGTAGTCTGTAACCCCTTTTTTCCTGTGAACGTCCGTTTATCGCACAGCCTTTGAAAAGAAAGAAAAGGTCCGTTTTACGTATTGTCAGGTCACGTTCCAGATAATGTTTTACCGGTTCTAGAGCGGGTCTGCGTTCTCGGCGACATGAAAACAATGACATTCTTTTCCGGCCGTAGACCAGCACTGCCTCGTATCCTTCACACCAGTTCAGCGTCCTAACGCTCAAATACTGATTGAGGAAGTAGATAGCGTTGCTTTCGATAAGCAGGTAAGATGTGAACTATTGTGCTCTGTCACTATCGGCAGGCGAACAAACAGGGAAGGAAAACAGCGATACGATGCTCACCAGCCAGCAGCTGTTTTGTGCCGGCCTCTCCTCAGCTACAATAATGGGAGGGGCCTAGCAGTCTTGTCTCCGTTTTGATTGCCAGTGCCTTGCTGGTGTCATTTTTTTTTTTCGTGGGTACTGTACAAAACAACTTTTCAAACCAGGATCCCTTCACAGCTCACACTTTTCTTTGATTCTTTCTTTCTTTCTCTCTTCCTTTCTCTATTTCTCTATCTCACTTTCTTTCTTTCCTGCTTTCTCCTTTTTTCCTTTCTTTCTCTTTTATTTTCCTTTCTGTTATTTTTTCTTACTGGCTTCGTTTCGCACTTTTCTCTTTTCTTCTTTACATCCATTAATGTGCCTTCAGGCTCCCCATGAAATTACAGGAGAAAGTGAAGAAACTAAGATAACAAAATAAACACAGCCTAAAGCAAGAATTTTCGTCAACTATCCTGTGTAGAGCCTTGTTTGCAGCATTGAACCCACCTATTGCGCACTGCCCTCAGCCGTTCCCCTAAACGTACACGCTGATCAGCTGCCGTTTATTGTTCGCCTCCCTTCAACTTCCTACCTCACACGTTTGTCATATAATGCAGGTCCAGCAGAGGGCCCGTGGGCAGAAGTGACATCATGGAGAAGAAAAGAAAGTGTACAAAGCATTATATATGAATGAAACCAGCAATGCTTCACAAGTAAATCTATCAGAGCTTTCAAGTAAATCTATCAGATCTGTTTGTACCGCTGTTCTAAATTTCCTGATAGAATCTCACCGACTGCCTTGCTAAGTGTTCCTAAATTTTTTCTTTTCTATCAATTATTACCCTTTGACTTAATCATTATTATTTAATCCCTCTCTTTATTATTATTCTTATAATTTTCAAATCAAAACTCTCATCCCTTTTCTGTTCATGAGGAAGAATTCACCGGTATTGCGCTCCCACGTGCTTTTCCTTTTTATTAACTGCGTTCAGGTGAATAGCCACCCGATTCTTGGCCGATCCCCCAGTGTGGGTATGTGCCATCTTTTGATAGGCTAACAACAACAACAACAAACCAGCAAGTCAACGAACCACTTGTTCCAAAGTGTCAGCGTTTAAAGGGGTCACATTGGTAAATGATTTCACTTGGTTAAGGCATTGCGAAAAAAAAAGAATATTTGAAACAGTTCCTTCTTTCAAAGGATGCTATTAGAGAATCTATGAGCCTATTTGTTGGTGGGCGGACATTAACGCCGTTAGGCGCACATGAGGAGACTTACCAAGCCTTATCCTTGAGTAAAAAGTCAAATTTCAACATTTCGATTTGGCGCCAAACTTACAAGCTGTTAGTCACGCCCATGCGTGAAATTTTCCCATGAGTGAATGACGCGGCGTTTAGAAAACATGGACCACTCAGCTTTCAAATCAATCCTTTTTGTGTTGAACTTGGGTGTTGATGCCTGCCCTACCTTCTAACATATTCCGTGCGAAAAGGGGGAAACGTTCATGGAACGCGTAACCTGGCGCAGCGTCGTGTTCGTGCGCGGCCCACCAGCGCCTACAGCGGCTACAGCGGGGTCGGCGTAGCCTGAGCTGCTTCCAGTGCAGCTGGCTGGCCGAGCAGCAGGTTAACACCAAGCTCGAGAAGGAATTCGCAAGGCGGTGGGAGAAGGCGTACGGCCACGTGGAGCACGCCATCGACAACCCGTTCAAGCCACCACTGCTGGGCAAAGATGCGTTCTCCGAGCCGCCCACCAGGGCGGATCTTGCGTCGTCGCGCTGCGGCAACTGCACCAAGGCGGACGGCGCCTGCGCACGCTGGACCTTCTACGGGAACACGGGTGCGTAACACGGGAGCAAGGGCTTTTTCGGCTATTTCGACAGTCTCTAAACCATGCTGCTTTATCAAGTGACTGGAAGTCGGTACGCGTCGAGTTTTTACTTAAGAATAGGCCATGCAGCAACGTTCAGAACTACAGACCGGTATATTTAACAAGTGTCCGCTGCAAAGTAACGGAGGATATAATTTATTCTTCTATAATGTCATATATTGAAAAGCATAATCTTCTAAACGACAGACAGCGCGTATTTTTTCGCGCATTTTTCTGTGCTGCACAAACGCGGGTCAATGACATCGTAGTCAAAATCAAGTGGAAGAAATGCGAGGCGGACACAAAACGCTTGTTTTGGACCTGCCCCTCTTTGCGTGGTATCCGGCCGAAACAGCTTCTCCGGTGCGGGCCGCCCCCAGGCCGTCCACCAGATGTTGAATTGAATTGGCTGCTGGGGAAAGGAAATGGCGCAGTATCTGTCACCAGATGTCGAAGAATGGATTTTTGGACCCCACCACCGGATGTTACTGGACTTTCTTCGAGAGTCCTTTGTGTACCTATGTTTGCAAATGCTTTATGCCAGCACTCACACTGTTGCAAAAAAAAAGAGGAAGAAATGGAATTGGGCTGGGCATGTAATGTGAAGGCAAGATAACCGCTGGTCCTTAGGGGTAACGGTGTGGATTCCAGTGGAAGGAAGCGTATTGGGGGACGCCAGAAAGTTAGTAGGGCGGATGAGGTGAAGAAGTTTGCGAGCGTACGGTGGCCGCAGCTGACAAATGACAGGTTTAATTGAATAGACATGGGAGAGGTATTTTCCCTGCAGTGGGCGTAGTCATGTTGCTGCTGCTAGTGATGATGATGATGATGATGATGATGATGATGACACAGCTGGTGGAGTCTACAGATGATTTAGCTCTGGCTACTGACAAGCATTTAGTTTTTGACTGTGCTTTCTTCAATTTTCGTGAGGGTGTTCAGTGTCGTTGCGTGCGGCTTACTTGTATAGAAACTTAGAGCTTGTAATTTGGATGTAGATGTGGTCAAATGGACTGCAAATTATCTTTCTTTCCGGCAAAATTCTGTGATTCTGAACGGTTTTTCTTCGATCAATGCCCCAAACACTTCCGCTGTACCTCAGGGATCAGTACTGGGGCCGCTCTTATTCCTACCATATACTAATGACATTACAGATGCATTGTTTCGAATGTTTTCTGACGACTGCGTTTTGTGCAGACCAGTCATTGACAACTTCAGTGAAAATGAAGTTTATCAGAATGATTTGGAGGTGATGGCAACGCAGTGTGTACGTTGGAAGATCATTAAATGTGAGAAAATGTATTCATGTCCCCTTAACAAGGAAACACTCCTACCAAGAGCAGACGTATCGAATCTGTGACGCCAATTTAGCCCCACTTTAGGAATTCAAATACTTAGGTCTTTTTTTTCCGCTTCGCATTGGCAATAAATTAGGCACACTAATCACTTAAGGAATAGAGCGGCTTTGGTTATAGGTTTCTTGACGCGAAATTTCAGTTCCTGTCCAATGGCTTTAAACAGCAATGGTTTTCACACATGCACGATCAATATTTGACTACGCATACGCGTATTGGAACTCTTACACATTAGACCTAATCACCGAACTATAAAAAATACAGAACAGGGTTGCCAGGTTTTTCATTGGAAACTATAATAGAAAACTCAGTACGACAAAGGCTTAACATATACTTTCCTGTGGCTGGACTTAAACACTTACAAAAGTAATCTGCCAATAAACCTTTACTTTAGCTTATGTTATTCTGAAACTTACATTAGTGAAATACATAAAGTCACCTTCGCATATGTATCTCAAAGAAATGATCACCCTCTGGAGTTCAAAGACATCCCTTTTAACGGTGACATTTTTCGGTATTTTTTTTTCTCCAGACACCGTGTGCCACGATTCTTTTTCCGCCTGTCATTGCAAGAATTACATTCGTTGGTGTTTTTTACCACCATTTGGGTGTATGAATACCTCTAATAACCTCTTGTTTTCCGAATAATAATAATAATTGGTTTTTTGTGGAAAGGAAATGGCGCAGTATCTGTCTCATATATCTTTGGACACCTGAACCGCGCCGTAAGGGAAGGGATAAAGGAGGGAGTGAAAGAAGAAAGGAAGAATAGGTGCCGTAGTGGAGGGCTCCGGCATAATTTCGACCACCTGGGGATCTTTAACGTGCACTGACATCGCACAGCACACGGCGAAGAAATCCGTTCTGCTGCAATGCCTGAATGCGGTGGAGGTACTGAATAAATAAATAAAAATTAAATGCCTGTTTATGGCCTTCATCAAAGCTCGGTGAGGCCTGTAAAAAGTGTATTTAAGACATTTTTATTCTCAGGTTTGGTGGGCGACAGGAGGCTGTCGTGCGGTAACCTTGTATCCAGGCAGGCATCATATTGTTCGGAAGGTCGGTACCAAAATCCCCAACTGAGGAGCTGGTATTCGACCAGGAGCAGGCATTGCGCTTCCGTTCGGAAGCGCTAACTAGAAGTCCAAGGTCTACAGGGCGATGGGCCTGCACCATGCCTTCTCTGTAGCCGCGACGCTACGTGAAGTGAGGCGATGTGAGGAGTCCGCCATGTCGTCTGCGGAGCAATGGTCGCCTGTGGGGGACGCCTTACAGCGGTCGCCACGCGATTCCCTTCGTACGATATGTGGGGGCGGGTTAATACTATACTGGAAGCGACCAGTACTGTCGTACGGCATTCTCATCGCCTGGCCCCATTGAGCTGTTTGGATTTTTCATTTGAAAACATTGAACTATCTTTGTTTAAAAAGAAATTCATCTTTTCGAAAGGCCGGTTCTTGCAGGCAAGAGAGAGTGAACCCGACGGTTATTTCCGGAACAGCGTCGTAACAAGCAACGACGCATTCAAGCAACTTCTGAAATTTTGATGCAATACGTTGGGTAACGGTCCCGCCTAGTAAGCACAAACTTGACTTGGGAGCCGGAGGAAAGTTTCCATCCGCTAACCAATACTTCGACAGGAGGGTTTGTATTCGCCCATCTTGTCGTGTTGTTGAGGACTTGTCGCCTAGGCAAAGACAAGTCATCTTGTCGTTAGTTAGTAACCGGCATGAGGCTTTTCTCAAGTTGTTTCTCAATTCAAGTTGGTCCGTTTTAGATTTCTTTTTTTCCTTCTTTCTATCTACTATGTATATCCGCTCCATGTGAAACGAGATTACACAGACCACCTGCTGTGACCTGCTGCGTTGCTGTTTGCATTGAGCCGTTTGCTGAAATGCTGCAGGTTTTGAGAGCACAGCCTATATAAGACGGTGAATTAACGTGCTTTGCATCAGGTGCATTCTAGTAGCGGACGCTTGTATCATGCAAACAAGCTAATCATTGGAATTAGTGCATCACCTATTGTTTCTTGAGGCATGTGACAAGGCTTGACTGGTCTCTCCGTGTCCCCATTTCATTTCCGTGATCGCAGGTCAGCCGGTGAACGTGACGTGGATGTGCGTGAACAGTCTGGCAACGGGATGTTTCGTAGAGCACATGGCCAACCAGTTCGTGAAGGAGGTCTGCCTGTGCGCTGACAGGCATCACTGCAACGTCGGCTCAAAGGTGGCAGTACTCTCCCTGGCAGCCGTGCTCTTCTGGGCGACGTCGTCCGCCTTCGCTTGGACGTTACTCTCTTGACATGGAAGACAGTCGGTGCATCCTGCGGAATGGTGCGGTCTCCGCACTGATCAGTTCGCATGCTTGCTTTAAGCCTCTTAATGCTTGGACTGGCATGATGACGTGCTTGATGTGCATAACCGCACGTATTGCACGGTCGACGTAGTACGTGGCTGCTTTAAAGGATACACAAAATTTGTTTTCGCTTTTTTACGCGTATTTATAGTTCGGCTACTCCGTTGATATGGCGCGCAACGAAACATAACCGATAACGCCATATGTTAAGGTCACTTTCGGTTTATAATGCGAAGGCTATCTTGAGTGTCGTGCATTGAAGGGTACCTCGGCACATCAGCTGCGAGGACCCACAAGCCTCTAAGGCGGCAGTGGCATGCTATGTCTCCAGCATCCACCGTCTGCAGGTCACTTCGTGTTCATTATACCCATGGCGGAAAGAATCAAGGAGAGGCTGTCACGTCACATTTTTTGAAGCCGGACGGGAAAGCTCCCCCTGCTCCACTCCCCCTAGTTTGCCGCAGTCTAAGCCCGCTTGCGCATGCGCAGAAGACAATGCAGCAGACGACGCCGCTGCGGCCACCGTTACTATTAGCTGTGCCGTCGGCCAAAGACTTCCAGTAGTCCTTGCGAAAGCGCACGACTTCCGGCACACTTTTTGGCATGCAGTTCAGACGAGGCCCTCTCCTGAGTTTTCCCTTCCTCCCTGTTTATACCCTTTTCTCTTCTGAGGTCTCAAATATGTGTATTCCTGGCCATGCTGGGCTGGCTGACAACAATCTATACCCCCCCCTCGAGCTCACTCGTGACTGATCTTCTGCACCAGCACTCTTCTCATATCCAGCCTTCCTGTGCCTTTCCCGCCAGTTATCTGGATCCTTCTGCCCCAGCTACCCCTCAACCCAGCCTACCCTGGAACACTGTCCCTTCTAGTGCCCAAAAGGTCTGCGAAATCGCCCCTTCCCGTATACTCTCCTGTATCTGGAGATCGTGGCTGGCGTCAGGTACCTTGACGATTAGTGCGCCACGGTGCTAATCCATACTCAAGATCTCCTGAGCACGTCATCTGTCGCTTGTTAATGAAATTATTTTCTCTGTGTGTCTGTGTCCCTGATCTCCGCACTCTTCGACACCTGCCGGGTAAAGTCTCACACGTCGCACTTTTTACTTCAGCCTAATGCATGCTTTGCCGAACGAGGCACGACTTACTGCAGCCACAGACATCTGTGTTCGTTTTTACACGCATTATCATAATTACAGCGCCGCGGCTCTTTGAAATGCTTTCGCGGAAGACATGGGGGGCAGGGCAGGCTGGGGTGATGTAGCGAGCAGTCGACTTGAGGCCAGTTGCTGTGGTGCCCCGGAGGACAAGCAGTTCTCTGGCCGTGTATAGAGCCCCTAGCGGAATCAAGCACGCACTCAAGAACTTCATGTAAACCGAATGGCCTAGTGCCCTGAACAGGGCTTCAGATTTCCCTAGTGCTGCTTTGCGGCTTTTAATGCGAGAGCATTAAAAGAAATGAAGATGAATAGCAGCCTGTATCGTAAGGTTTTGGAGCGCGCTTCGTCAATTTTGACCAATTCGCCAGCGATTGTCTGCAAAGCCATCGCCGCAGCTTTGCTGGTTGCCGCCATCTGATAGCGCACTCTCCATACCCGTAATCAGTCACCTTCGCCGAACTCAGGGGTTACAATCTGTACACACGGGACCCAATTGCAGGCCATGGGGGCGTTTATAGCCTACACAGGTCTTCATATGTACTAGACAGAAGTTTCCGGGACGCGAGTTCTAGGAAAAACGTTTATTGCAGCTCAACCTCGCTACTCAGCCTCCTGATATTGCGATGAAAGGCAGGAGCATTTAGGCCTTTAATGCCTTCATTCAATATCAGGCGATTGGGTCGCGAGGTGCAGCTACAATGAACGTTCTTCCTAGAACTTGCATCCCGGAAACTTTTGTCCTAAGTAGTACATATAACTGTGTTATGCCGAAGGGCACACTACTCAATTAAAAAAAAAAACCCGGTTGCATTAGAGCGGTCGTCACACCAAAACCCGCCAACGACCGGTGTCACGAAGTTCGCTGGCTGATTGAGAGAAGTCACGTCACTTTGTGACGTGATCACACCCTGCCCTAATGGTCCACACTAATTGTTTGACAGAGCGGCTTGTCACGTGCCATTGTAACGTCATCACAACCTGTCCACCGTGGCAGAGTCGTTACGCTAAACCCCGCCGATGTCCGGTGGCAGGAAATTGTTTACTGGTTGAGAGAGGTGATGTGACCTTATGACGCCACCACAACCTGCCCTTACGAGCCACCCGATTGGTCGAGAGATGTCATGTGAGCTTGTTCTGTCATCACAACGGGCCCACCTTGGCAGGTGGCAACCTAGCCACCATTTTATGAAGCAGGTCGCCATTAAAAATTGATTGATCAAGAGAGGTCATGTCACCTGAGACAACCCTCCCACTGGGTTGTGAGCAAACTAGATTCTAGACAGCAACCTATAGATAGAGAATCGAATTTAATGATAAAAAAACAGCGTGATATATGCAAATTTCGGCACCATGACAGCATAGCGGAGGCCGGCGAGAATTGACGAGAATTGCAAAGAAACGCACAGAAGTCGCAACAGAAGCTGCGACAAATGCGAGTTCTAATGCTGTCGCATTCCACCCTTAGAGGCAAACTCCGTTTTTTTTAACATTTTGAGTTGACCATCACATCATATGCCTTATTGTCCCCTCGCTCCGGTAGAAAAGAAAACATTTTTTTTATAATACCAAGTAGAAGCATCTAAAATGACAAAACCAGTTAATCAAAACCAAATCGGGGTTTCTACCCAATGATGACGTCACGGATGCTGTCACAAAGCCTATAGAGCGGCGGGACAAAATATAGTAAGTAGAGAAGCCTGGGAGACCCTACCATCCAGCGACGCACCATCCATCCGCGGACATGTGCTGTCGACACCCGCTGCCGACACGCTCATGCCGACAGGTCCTTTACACGCCACTCATGAGACAAGAAATGCTTTCGCAATAAAACGGTTTTCGTTGACCACAAGGCGTCTGCCCTCAGATACATATCGGCCTGGCGTGCGGATTCTCCAGGAGACTTTCCAACAAGTGGTGAAGTTTTGTGGCCCGCGTTCTCGTGATCGGTGCTTGTCTTTGTCATGGGCAAAGCGTTCGTCGTTGGCGGAGTTAACTGAAGAAAAAATACAGGACTGCCGTCGGGTGATCTGTGGATATATTGACTGTTATAAAGAAATCTTACATTATATATGAAAAAAATTACGTTTATAAACTGTTTCCCGCTCAAAAGTGCTTTTGCCCTGCATTGTTGGGTATGAAATCCGAAGAACGGACTATTACCTTCAATATTTTGGTGCGTACCTTACAATTTTCCAATTTTCAAAATATTTGTCTAATAATGCTGGGCATGCTTCAGCAAGGAGTCTCGATATCGTTCGCATTTCGCCTCCATAATCAAACCGCCATAATCATTATCGAGTAGTCCAACCACCCAACTCGTGTTTAACGGCAGAACGCCGCCACCACAGAGCCACCGTTTTATTGACAGTAGGTAAATAGTATTAGTAGCTTGCGTGGTTAGTTTCGCAGTTGGAACTAACATCACAGTGCGAATTATGCAACGCGATTATACTATATATCGCGTTCTGTGGCAGCGCATAAGTTACGCAGTGTTCCTTGGGTTCAATTAATTCAGCCGTCACCGGCACGCAGCCAAGATGGAGAGCGCTAATTCCCATGGGAGGAAAACATTGACGTCGCGAGGAATGCCAAAATATAAATACAGAGAAGTGAAGCAATAGGCACCCGCTGACCGTGATCGATAAGTGCTTACGAATCAGGCCAGATAACGAATGCAATTGCTTAACACGTACCTTCGATTTCCCTATTTTTTGCACGCACCTATATTCCGCCAAGGTCTGCTACCTACATGGCTGCCTTCATTAGCATTGAAAATTGCTCACCAGCTGCGTTATGCGGGCTGCGAGGAGTGAAATCGACGTCAACCAAGCTAACGTCACATGGCCGAGTTAAAGGGAGAAAGTGACTGCATGCCCTATACGCTTCCGTTGCAAATGATGCAATATGCATCGATCTCTAGCCAAGAAAAACAGTTTATACCACTTCAATTACGAACGCAGGCCTTTCGGCTCGTCATCCGCGGGAATCGGGTTAGTTGCGCAAAACTGGTCGAGCTCCGAGCGTCAAGAATTGGCGACATGGATATGTTCTAATTTCAACGCCTAAAAATTTCTGGCATCAACTTTTTAATGTCGGTACACTTGCTCGCATAATGCGGGCGAAATGATTATTTTTGCCGGTTTCCTTTTTAATTCGAGTGTTAAAGGTTAAATGCTTCCTTGAAAATTGTGTTGCGCGTTAATGCTATAGATGGCTGGAGAACATCGTCCAGCCGGTTGCAATACAGAGCACACAGTAACACCAAATTGTTGCAGACGTTTGTGAAACAAATTTTGCTCGTACCTCGGTACGTCCATACGGATGAAACCATCTGTTTTAACGAACTGATTGGTGTACGAAACGAGCTAAATTGGGATCAAACAAGACTGTCAACTAGCTAACTTTTCGTTGGAGAGTTAGACTGGCTCGGTTTATCACAGAACCCATGCACGGAGGCAGATACACAGTATACTGTTCCGGCTCAGCTTTTATGGACGTCCACCCCACATTGCTACACGTTCACGCTAGAGTAGTAAACAAATAAAAGGCGCGGGGTGGGGGAATACCCGGAAAAGTTCCTGTTGTGAAGTGACCAACCAAAATTATTTAGCCCCTCTCATTTTATAGGAGTGCCGTCCGGCATACAGGGCTACCTGCACTCTAACCGCGAATACGCCTATATAGGAATGAAAAAAGGAGTAACCTATCCTCTAACCTATTCCTTCTATTCCTTTTAGAGTACAGGTTACTCCCTTTCACTTCTTTCTGTTTAAAGTGTGTATGCTTTGTTTTCGTTCTTTGTTTTAGGCAAGCTTACTTCCTTAAAGGTGTTCCTTTCCAGCAAGTACGGGAAGCAAAGCGAGCAATTTTGTTTTTGTTTACAAGGACAAACATACCATGGTTCTGGTTACCTGTAGTGGACTTTAATAACACATCTCGAGGTAGCCGGTTGTTCATCACAAAGGAAAACAGCTCAAACTCCGCAAGGACAGAGAAAGAGAAGACGAGACACTTGCGCTAGGTCTCCGACAGCGCCAGCGCCTTTGTACCTGTAATGGATGTTAAACTCGCAACTACTAGCTTTCGATGCTATCAGGTTGCAATTTGTGATGTAAACTCAGAGCGCCTCAACGATGTTTGGCGCCGATTCCACTGGGGGTAGGTGTCATAACAATGCACGCACTGGGGAGAGAGCCACAGTTTTTTTTCGCGAGTTTGACCCGGTGCGGTTTCTACATGAAAGTGGAGTTTTAACGCGAAAGCGTTTAAGCCCCCGTTGTGCAGAAAATGCGGCGTCGGCGTTGTGAGCGATAAACAGGGTGGCATCGGGTTGCCAGGCGGCCGCCCCCTGAGGAGCAACCTAGGGGAACTACCTAGGCCACGTGACCTTGTGACGTCATCACAACCTGCCCACTGGATTGTGAGCAAACAAACCACCTGACAGGCATTTAAATTAATGATTTGTCGCGAGATGTTGCTCGCAAAGAGCAGCTTGGGTCGCTCAAGACCCACCGGTGGCAGCACCTGCCATTGCGGGGCAGTGGCGCATTCGTTAAACGCTGCACCATTGCGCAAAAGAATTGTATGAGAACTCCCAAGGAACTGTAAATGTAAGGTTGAGAGTGACCAGTTTCGCATATATTGACATCAACTCACTAACGCTATCGCGCCGTAACTTTAAGGCGGAGCTTAAGTGCCCCCATCAGTTTTTTCTGCTCATTATTTCCGGGTGAGTGGAACCCCAAGCGCAGTGGAGCCCGAACGACCGGTGTATTACGACTAATAAGCGCTGTTCCGGCGAACCCTTCGTGAAGCTAAGGCTTGATTCCTTTGACATTTTTACTGGTCACCTGTTGAGTTTCGCCGTAAGCTTGACATGGGGACGGAAACTGCCACTAGGACGCACAACTGACTTTACAAGGGCTCGACTGCGGCAATGGCAAATGTGACGTTTTTCGACCAAGATTACATGTAAGATATTGTTACGAAGACTGAGAGGGCAGTGGCGCGGGATGGAGCGCTCGAGCTAGGGCCGCAGCCATTAAATAAAAATCACCATCTGTCACCATGTCGTCTTGTTCTTTGGATTGCCCCCTCGTACCAATATGATTTGTGGGACTCAGTGGGAAGGTAAAAAGTTGGCGAAAAAAAATTTTCGCGAAAACAAACGGAGGCTATGTCTACGATGCGATATAGTACGGCACGAAATTGTGTTTCGTTCGGCTTTTACTGGCAGTCTCAGCTAGAATTTCGTAAGCCGACAGTCATACTTTCACGCCCGGTCACGCCCGAATGCTGCGCTTGTCATCTGCACCGCGGATCTTCAATATTTGCGCCCTTTGTAGAATAGTACGCCGGGAGTGTTCTGGGAAAATAGGGCATCGTTTAAGCTTCTGTAAGCAAGTCGTGGGCGAAAATTTAGTCCATGCATCCTATTCATGCAGAGAACGAATACGTGCACAACTTGTATGCATACGTCTGGCATACTTCTATGCGACTCCGAAGTGAAGCAGTCGCCGCTCGTGAATGCGCCTATCGCATTTTTCGTCTCTGATCGCAGGAATCTTCGCCCGTTAGTCCGTAATTTTTGCCTGCGGTATGGCCCACTTCCACTCTTCGCTCCGTAATGTGTCGGGCACGGCGAACACATCTTGAAACGACATCCAGATCCACACCGGACGTTCAGTATCAATTGAGGCACCATTCGCAACACGCAAAATCAAAGGCGAAAACTACCAACCAATCCATCACACATCGCTGACAATAGCGGCCACATATCTGTCATCTGTTCGGTGCTCTCAGGCGGCACCTGGCGCCGCGGTGAGGTCGTCTTTGGCAGCGTGCAGAGTTCTCGCATAGCGCGACAGTGAAGCTTCACGACTACTAAAATTATTGAAGGGCTCTGCTAATACGTTATAAGTCTGCCTGCATTAGCTTCGGAATGCGCGCAGCACATAAGAAGAGTTAAATTGCGCGGAGGCAATTCTGCACAGTGGCGAAACCTCCATGTGATAGCAATTCTAGACAAACTCTGAACGCAGCGACGCGTCTTCTGCATGATTGTAATATGCGTCGCAGGCAGCTGCGGCAGTCTGCTCGCTCCATGCGGAGCATCCCACACGGACAAAAATTGTACACGCGTGAAAAATAGTGGCTCTTTATTAACTTCGTTTCAAATTATCGGCTGCGAATAAGGAAGGAGCTGCCCTTAACGAGCCATCATGGAATCCCCAGCGCTTGTTGTTCGTCTCTCGTTCTCGTCTTTGTGATTCTCTCTGCAAGCTCTGTGGATTCCATGATGACTGCAAGAAATCAGCTAGCCAAGCAACAAAACCTGCCCTTAACGGGCGCTCTCTTTACACAAGTATATACAGTATTATACACTCCAATAAGATTTAGGTGTCCAAACAAGACAGGGGCACAAAAGCCAAAACGGCACTGACTTTCACCACGACATTTGTCTCGTCCACTTGTATGCGCGCGCACACTTCTTTTTGTGTGTGCGCGTGTGTGTGTGTGCGCGCGTCTGTGTGTGTATGTGTGTGCGCGTGTGTGTGTGTGGTTTGTGTGCGCGCGCGTGTGTGTGTGTGCGTGTGTGTGTTGTTTGCGCTCTTAAATCCTATTCGAAGTCAGCACAAACTAACCCTACAAAAACTTACTTCAATCTTGCGCTCTATGCCTCACTAATCTGTATTCTTACATGTTACGTTTTTTTTTCTTTTGTGCTGCTCGGAATCCATTCTCGCTCAGAATAGCTAATAATGTGACCGCCCTTAGCTGCACAAGTACGCGTTACCAGGATGCGGTCGCGTAGGCTCTGTAAGCTATTTTATGACCTTCAGAGCTTTTGCGATTGTTTAGACTCACCTGTAAAAAAACGGCAGGACATGAACTGTTACTTCCCCTTAGATGGCTTTGAACGCCATCAACGAGTCACCGTTTAGGAACATATTTAGCGGCCTGCTGTGTGGCTTTCTTGGTCTCGGTTTACAAGCTCTGACCGATAAATATAAGCAATGGATCCGTGTTGCGTTCCCACCAGAGCGAGAATTCCCCTTGTTTATATGGTGCAACGCAGCATGGTCTGTGAGAAATCCCATGACGTCGCGAACACATCGCCAAAGCAACCGCGAAACAGCGGCCTTGAAATAGCGTGTTTTTTTGTATGTGTGTTTGTGTGTGTCCGTGGCTCTTGAGTTCCTGACAGCCTCTTCGCCAGCGGCATTTTTTTGCCCCTAATTAAGCGAAAAGTGATCAAAAGGATACTGCTACTCGTACCTATTTATACTGCCGCAAAATAAAGGACACGGGGAAAGAAGCGCAGACTTCCAAAGTACTGTTTGGTCTAGCTGATTTCTAACACTGTTTACATAGTCAAAAATCTAGGCCTAAGCAAAAAGAACCGCGGGGTGTTAAACGCGCACTCTGAACAGAAAGGAGTAAAAGAGACGTATAAGCTGTCCTCTTGTGCACACCCTTTTATAAAAGAGAAGAGCAATAAAATGATGCTAGAGGGAAGTTTACTCCCTTTTTAATCCCATGTAAGTATATTCGTGTTTAGAGTTGTGGGGTTGAATTGGGGAGATAAGTACGTTCTCCGTTCTCCCCACTCAATCGCGGCTGACACGGTTCAAAGCCGCCCGGACCCCACCCCGTGGTCGCGTACGCTACCGAGCGCTCGCCGACCACGGCGGGCCTTGCTCAGGGGGAACAAAGGAACGACACATTGGCTGACACAAACAGGCATTTATTGCTACAGAAACAATAACGCCAGCTAGCAACAAGGTACGCTAATGAATCGAGGTCGTCCGACTCACCAGCAAGGTTCCGAGTGAATGTTCGCCCGCGCTATGGCAAGGGATATATACTCCGAAGGCCGGACGGGACGAGTACGGGAGCCTTGTCTCCCCGTCGCTTCCTTGCCCCGCCGGCGAAGAGAGGAGCCGCGAGCGACACGTCCGCCCGCGCTGACGATCCCAGCCGAAGCCCCCATGCCCCCTCTCCCGCGCGCGGGCTTGAGAGGGGGATGCTGGCGCCCTCTCTTGCCAGTTAATGTAAATGACAAGGGAATGCGCTCAGCTTCGAGGTGAGACTGCCGCTGCACGGTGCCTCGCGGGAAAGCAAACTCAGGGAGCTGCAGGGCAGGTCCCCACAGAGTCTAGGGAACGAAACAAGCACATAAAGCCGGAACTTGCTTTGTTCCCCCTTTTGCCTGTTTCGTCGCTTCTATGTGTCTCGCCTAGCCTTTGTCATTTCGCGCGCTTCCATTTTGTAAACATTAATTACCATATAAGTAAGAAAAAAGTCAGCCGTCCTATAGCTCCCTGCTTTTAAGGGACAGAGTAAACTGCCGAATTCCAGAGGTAGATTTCAATCACTAAATATATGCGGACTGCTTAGGGCCCTGTCACACTAGCCCGACACGCTGCCGACGTCGACCCGACAAAGACACTAAAGATCGGCCTACCCGGTCAGCAGACCTTGTCTGTGGCAGACCAAGCTGTCACACTAGGCCGACAATGGCACCAACGCGTCCGACGACCAGATGTCTTCGTAGTGTGACATGCTTTGACGCCCGGGACGGTGACAAAACCAGTCGGCCGGCCATGTCGTCGCGAGATCGGTCGCCCAGCAAAAACAACCACCAGACACGAACACGATTCCGCTATAGTACTGTTTGTTTACGTTCATAACAAGCTCTGGCATATATGAATGTCCAAAAAGGTATCATTACTCAGGATCGTTGGCCAATGCCAAGGTGCTGGGTGAAGTGATAACTACGATACAAGCAAATTTCATCCTATAGCCGCCTTCTGCTGCTGCTGCTTCGTGCGGCTCGCCTGACGTCTGCTAGATCCGCTGCTGAAGCCGTCGCGGAAATCGAGCATAACTTTATTTTATTATAGGACAGGTTGGCAGTAAATGGGTGGCTAGAGAAGTTCCTTTATTACTGAGCTGGCTAGTTCCAAAGCGCCCTGAGCTGCGGCATCGATGCGAAACCAGCTAGGCTTAGCGACGAGTACGGCAGCCGGGAAGCAGCGCAGTTCGTGGCCCTGGCGCTCCCGCAGGCGGCATCGTTGCCGAAAGCGCGGCTGTTGCGCAGGCATGCTGTCGTTGCTCGAATATAGCAGGCGGCCTTTCTGATAGCATGGCTGTTTTGTCTTTTTTGGTGAGAACGTGAAGTAAACCGAGCCTGCTCGCCGGCAGGCCAGCCTGGATCCCGTCCGCAGTCGTAATAAATATCAGATTAAGATTGTTTCTGACGTAAGCAATAAACGCTGAGACAAAAAAATGTGACAAATGTATCATTTCTGAGGTTTGTTGATCAACACCGAGTTGCTGGTAAAAGCAACAACTTTGATACGAGCAAAATTTTTCGCCAGAATCACCTCGCAAGCGCCGTTGGCCCGCAGTTGCGGTCCGGCTCGCCTGTCGCCCGCAGTGGTCCGCTAGCTCCGCAGACGAAGGTGTCGCGGAAATTGACTATAATTTTAGTTTACGGTACGATTATATTGTTAACAGCAAAGCGATATTTATAGCGCAGGCTACTTGCGAAGCAGCGTCCGCTGCGCCAGGCAGCAGCGCAGTTCGTCGCCTGGTGCGACCGCGGGCGGTGCCGTTGCCGAACTGAGCTCGCTACTAGCGCAAGCATGCTTTGCCGCTGCTCGTGATAGCAGGCGGTGTTTCTGATAATATGGCTATTTTGTCTTTTATGGTGCGAACTTCAACACCAAGCCAAGCAGTAATCAGACTGCTGTGAGTGGCAAAGCGTACGCTTTGAGCTCGAGTGCTTGAGTCGAGCGGCGCAGCGATGCTTGCTGCTCCGTGTGTCCCTGCTTGCATTGGAGCTGCAATTCGCAAGCAGC
Organism: Amblyomma americanum; assembly: GCF_052857255.1. Classification (NCBI taxonomy): domain Eukaryota; kingdom Metazoa; phylum Arthropoda; class Arachnida; order Ixodida; family Ixodidae; genus Amblyomma; species Amblyomma americanum. The sequence goes on from NC_135500.1 coordinate 130,002,029, forward strand.
GACCGGTGCAGCGCGCCGGCCGAGTTTTCGCACATGGGTCGCCTGCTTTACTTCTGTCGCGAATGTCACACTGCGGAGTGCTTATCAGCACCTCTGAAGACCGCGAATTGCTCTGTTCTCTATGGCGTCGTGGGTATAACAGTAGCTTAACATTCCACAGGTTCCCAGTTCAAATCCGCGTGGTAGAGAATTCTTTTTCTTTTTATTATTTTAACCTTAAATAATCCCTCCCGTCCTGTTTACCCGCGAGTGACTGGATTTATTTTTCGAGCCATGCCTTTCTGACCCAGCAATAAGTGCCGCTCAGTACTGGGCTGCACTCAGCCTAGGTTCTTAATCATGATTGTTAATGAGTTTGTTTTACTATGGTGGGATTTATTTAAAAAGGTTAAAAATGAACAGTCCCGGCCCATGAATTTCGCATAGCAAGAAATGACAAAAGAAGACTGAGAACGAGAAAGGGCCAAGTCGGCGGGAGGTCTCGCGTGCTGTCTCGCTAGTGTGACATTGGAGTTGGCGGACCATCGGCCAACTGCCGTCCTGTGGGAGACCTGGCTCCGGCGCCGACAGCCGGCCGACTGTTTTAGTCGGCGCAGTGTGACATAGAGCCAGACATCAATATACGACATGGTTTTGGCAGACCAAATCGGCCGACTGTTGGCCTAGTGTGACAGGCTCATTACTGTCGGCAACGGAGGCATATTCTCACAAGAAAGCCTAGTAACTTGGTGCAGTCAGAAATTTAAGGAGACTTTTAAACGGTGCACCGGAGGTCTTGAGGTTACCAACCTCGGTTAACACCTGTGTAACTGCAAGAACTTCGCATGTTTTGAAGAGGGAATATGCGTTCATTGCCAACCGTAAGCATTCTGTATTTTTAGTGATGAGAATTTACCCCAGGGCTTGGGCAACCTACTCTGTCTCTGATACTGGGAATAATGCTTAGAGTGTAAATGCTACCTAGCTTGCCTTTCAGCGCTTGCGGGCAGTCATTTTGTCTTTTATGCATAGAGACCTCTGGTGCGCACTGCCTACAGGAATCAGCTTCGCGGTTCAAAGCATGGCGACAAGACCAACTATGCGTTGCCGCTTCGTCAATGACATTCATAACCCTAATTCCCTTCTTTTCCTGTTTTCTTTCCCTCTTTGGGGGTGCGGGCCGGGCAATTTTCCTTTTAGTTCTTTTTAACTGGCCTTTATACTCTTTGTAGGACATTCGTTTACGGAGCAGTTGAGGTGCCTGCTGAGAGTCGCAGCATTACCAAGTCTCTGCTGTCCTCAAAGAAAAGTTATCATCGTCCTTATAAAGCGTCTTCTGTGCGTTCTGGATGCAACGCCACCGTACTCGTTTTCGATAGAGCTGGTTGTACTTTCAGCCTGATTGAATTCCCCGAGAGCTGGGGGCTGCCATAGGTTACTTGAGTCTTTATTCACAGTGACCTGCACAGTGCGATGCAAGACGAGGGCGCTAATAGAGAAATAAATACGCTAAATCCCGGATGTTCCTTTGAGTCGTCTTCCTTCATTATGTTATTGGCTACCCTGCGCCCGCTTTTATTTATTTCATTCTCCTCATGGCGTGCTTTAAGAGCAGAATGCTCAAGGTGCCTGCCATTTTAATGACCTTCGGAGAACTATAGGTAATCCAAAAAAAAATCTCATAGACTCTTCAACCTCGCACGCGCGAACAAGTGTTAGCAATATAAAAAAAAGTGTAGAAGTGGTCGCACGAGTCCCACCTTACGACTGAAATCACTCTCAGGCCTACCTTTGCCAAATGAGTCAGGACAAAGGGCGAGGCTACTAAAGTGAGTAAGCATTTCGTGCACTACTACTCTGTTGTAGAGGAAAAAGCCAACTTTGCATATAGCAGTTCCAAAAATCTTTTTTGCCATGCACAATCTAACAATGGAATCGCCTGCCTGCTTCGGTTGTTGAATGTGCTAACATTAATACCTTTGAGCGTTCTTTGCAAGCTTACCTTTTGTAACCCTCTCCTGCCTGGGCAGCAGTGCTGCCTGCAGTATTTTGAAATAATAAAATAATAATAATATCAAAACATTAAGGTGAATTGCAAAACGTGATCGAGCACCTATACAGGCAAATCATAATGGTGGAAATAAAATTTAATATTAAGGAATCTAAAGTAACGTCGAATTGCCTCGGAAGATAACAGCAGTCTCAAAGAGGCAAGGGATAATTCGAAGTGGAAAGGGAATACGTCTACTTAAGGCAGGTAGCGACCGCAGATCCTGATCATGAGTGTGAAATAAGCAGACTAATAAGAATGGGCTGGAGCACATTTGGCAGGTTCGTTCAGATCATGAATGGAAGTTTAACAATATCCCTCAAAAGAAGAGTATACAACAGCTGTATCTTGGCGGTACTCATCTATGGGGCATAAACGTGTTGGGTAACCAAAATAGTTCAACTTAAATTGAGGACAGCGCAGGGAGCTATGGAAAGGAAATGCTAAGTGTGACGTTAAGAGACCGGAAGCAGGCAGAGTGGGTGAGGGAACAAACTTGAGTTAATGATATCCTTGATGAGTGGAGAATAATAATATTAATTGGTTTATGGGGAAAGGAAATGGCACAGTATCTGTCTCATATATCGTTGGACACCTGAACCGCGCCTTAAGGGAACGGATAAGGGAGGGAGTGAAATAAGAAACGAAGAAGGAGGCGCCGTAGTGGAGGGCTCCGGAATAATTTCGATCACCTGGGGATATTTAACGTGCACTGACATCGCACAGCACACGGGCACACGGGCACACGGGCAGCCGCCGCGGTCGCGGCGGCTGCGTGAAGAATGTTTGGCGACTTGGTATATCTTCATAATTCACAACACCGCAGCAAACGCGGACAGAACAAAGTGCGCAGTAAAGGCTGGCGCAGACTTCAACTGAACTCTATTAGGGAGGGAAGAATATATGCAGCATGAATCTTATAAAAAACAAACAAACAAATACAAATGAGAAAACGCTCTGGCCAGAGGAAGCTCACCATGGACGTACGTGTCCTTATTTACGCTATCAACCGAGACAGGCAGTCTAGGTGAACGAAAAAATTTTCGGCTACGACGTGTTACGATGCCCCTGCCCGTGCCTATGCCATTTTCAGCGCATAGAACTCCTCACGGAGCTATTGTTGTGATAACAAAAGTAAACAAACACTATCATGCAGACGGATGCATGTACAGTAATGAAGTCCCTTTACTGACTTGCAGTGGCGTAGCCAGAAATTTTGTTCGGGAAGGGGAAGGGGGGGGGGGCGGGGGGCGGGGGAGGGGGGCTCATTTTGCAGCGCGACCTCCTCAAACAATTTGTGTAGGCATCAAACGCAGCAATAATGACTGCATTGCCATTGCCATTGACAATTCCATTGTGTATTAGATAACGCTACGCAATGTCTAGACAAATGAAATATGTATTTTCAAATAAAATAATGAAAATAATGTATTCGTATGTCATAAAAATCGTGGCAGATATGATTACAAAACATAAAACTGAGCAGGGGACAAGACAAAGGAGAGAAGCAAGCAGGACGAGCTCGTCCTGTTTGCTTCTCTTCTGTGCCTTGTCCCCTGCTCAGTTTTATGTCTTGTAATCATGTCATACAAACTATCCCCTCATCGTTCACTCGTATAGCATATAACTGATAACAATGCTTCCACGTTTTTGCGTATTTAATAAGTAAAGAAAATATCACACGAAGTCTATAACTATATCGGTCCGTAACCAGCAAAGCAGTGCATGCCGCTGGTATAAAAAACGTAAAGGCCATGAAATTAGCAAGTAGAGGACAAATATTTTAATGCATGTTTGCCGTTCAAGAACCTTTACATTTTTGAACATATGCAACGGCCAGGGAAAAATCTCAATGACGCTGTCCTTCGTTACAGTGTACTGGGCAGCAGCGGCTGCCACCGGTCATGTATTGCGAGTAATTGCACCGAAATTTCAGTCGCAACAGCGAGCGATCGATAGGCCCTTGAATGTTTGTGCTAGGATGGGGCTCCTTACGTTACATCACTCCAGATACATGAGTTTGGCCACGAAATGCAACCCTAGTTAGCAATGTTCGCGCTAAAATGTCTTTTCTAGTCTGAAAAACACACTGTAAGTGACAAAATCCGGAATGACTTCCGGCGCCGGTGGTTGTTTTGGGTTGTTTTGGTCAGCGGAGCATGAAGTTCGAAAAAATTTCGGTGGGGGGATGAAGCCCCAGGCTACGTCCCTGCTGACTTGACTGTTAAGGGCGTGAATGTCATTGACCCATCTTGAGTTTCCTCTTGGCGTCCTGTTCAGCGTCAGCCTCGTGGTTCTTTGCGCTTACGTACCACACGCAGCCGCTTGCGTTATAGGAATCCAGCTCGCTTCTTCTAAAGGTAAGTTGGCCACCGTGAACATCGTTCCGTAGTGATGTAGCTGGGTGAAGGCACTGTGGAACATCATCGTTTGGGACAAGAAAACTTTCCCTTTTTCGCCCTCTGTGATGAGTCATGAAATTTCATCCGGGTTCTGCGTGTCATTTCTTGTTTCGCATGATGTCACGTAGTACAGTCCAGAGCAATATGAGGAGGAAGCAAGTCTGAGCATTCATTTATTCATTCCACTCCATCACTATGTGCGTAGAGATACGAGTTTTATTTTTTGTTTTCTAACTAGGTTTCTTCTTGGCTTGTGATATCCAAGTCATTCTCAAAGTAGGTGAAAAAAAAATAACCAGGAAATTTGATATTGTGCGCAAAAACCTTGCTCCCACTCATATTGCTCACGACTGTACTTCATGTGTAAACCATGCGGAATGTGCACAAAAAGCACACGTAAATCAAACTGAGAACGTTTAAAAAAGCATGCGATTCGCCTTAAAATTTCCGTATCATGCGGCCTGCCTTTTCGCCGCGATTAAATACACGTGACTCCTACACAACGCTTCCACTGCGCGTGGTCTGTCGGTGCGTGACAAAATGGCAGCAGCTGCCAGCAGGGAACATACACAAACAATGGCGAAGCGTCGAACGCTATCTGGATTGCCCTCGTTAACAGGCACGTACGGCGTCGTTCAGCTCGACCGCAGGGGGCCTCTTCACGCCTGCCAGTTATCTCTTCTTTTTGCATTCTGCAAGTGGCTATCAAGCCTTAAAGGAATAGAGTGAACGGCGACAGAGGCACACAAGGGCCGTAAGTTGCGAGTGGGGATTAAAAACACTATTTACGCCCATGACCGACGAGTAAGGATAAGGCTAGCACTCGGGGGGAGGGGGAGGGCGTGCGTTTAACGGTGCCTACTGACGACTGTTTTTCAGGAGGCGTACAAAAGCGGCACATTGCGGCGTCCAGACGCAACGTGCCAAGCTCGCGTCGCCTCTTCTCTGGCCGCAGGCGGAGATAGTGGGCCATGCCGGGAAATCAGAAGTGAAACAAGGGAGGCATTAACGAGCTCCATCAAGGACGGAACGAGGCGAAGCAAAGCCGCAGAGAAAGAGAGAGAAAGAAGGAGAAAAAAGACAGAGAAGAAAGGGAGACGTGTTTCCACGAACTGTGCGGTCCTCATCCCTGGACTGGGTGTCAAGGTCTTCGGGCCGGCAAAGCGGACGGGTTGAACGTTTCTCTTTCAGGTCGGCCGCGCCTGCGTGTCGTTCTTGTCTTATTTTTTCCTCCTTCAATGCCCTTCAGTGTTGCCGGCCGGCGGCGTGTTCTGCTCGCTGCGTAGGAATTCGCAGCAGGGGTGCCGGGTGTTGCCGTAGGTGGCGAAATCTGTGCAA